>NW_015555782.1:430658-436005 GCF_001515605.1 Sinocyclocheilus anshuiensis | reverse complement strand
GCAAATCAGAGCACACCTCGCTTTTCAGACCAATGAACTTTGTAAAAATCGACGCGTTTCAGAAAGGCGGGGCATAGAGGAGAAACAATAATGTACAGTATGTGGAAAATAATGTGTTTTTTTAACCTTAAACCGCATAAACACATTTCATTACACCAATGTTCAATGTTCTTTTTAGCAACATCATATGACCCCTTTAAAGCATTATTTTCAACTTTACAGAGTACTTCTCCATTTGTCCAAATCATTTCAAAGTCCAGTAAATTTTTCATACAAGAATAAAAAGAAAAATCATATTTAATTCTTGTTTTTACAAGTCCTTTAAAACCTGTAACTATATTACAATAATTTCCAAAATAATTTTTCTGTTTTCTACTTAAATAAATAGACATCTTTGCTTAACCTACAATAAAATTCAGCAAACGCCCCATTCTTTTCTTTACTTTAGACTCCTTAAAACCATAAATAAATACAGGTATACTGAACATTTCATTAAAGTCATCAAACATCATTGTCAGCACTTCAAACAGAGACTGTAACCTTTGACAATGAATTAAACAATGAAAAATAGTTTCTCTCTGCCCACAAAAAGTACAACTGTCTATTACTTGGGGATTCAAAATAGAAATGAAGGCATTAACTGCAACAATGCCATACAAGATCCTCCACTGCAAATCTCCAATATATTTTGTCAGTGGTGGCTTGTATAACGTACCCCACAATGGTTTAAATTTAGAAGCAACACATAAATGACTTCGCCATGGAGTATCAGAACGATGTACCGACTGTTTTTTGTTCAACACCTTTACTCACACTTTATAAAAATATTTTCCACAAGTAAACTTAATATTTCTGTCCTTCAAATTGTTTGATACTGTTAAAGGACAGTTAATTTCCGTATCTGGTAAATCCAGAGAAATCATCATTGCTGGGAAATTGTCCTCTGTGTTTGGTCTTTGTTGTAATGTTGAATAATCATACAGAAGCATCCATTCTTCTTCTTCAGATAAGGAACTTCGAAATTTTTCCAACATCTGTCCAGCTATTCGTTCAGAACGAAGTCCAAGTTTATGAGTCAATGCAACAATATTACTTAAATCCCTTCCAGCCACTTCCACCAAGTCCTTTATTACTATAATCTGTGCATTTTTAATTTTTTGTTCAAGCCATGATGGTGTCTCGCAAGATAAATTCAAACGAGACCCATTAATCAATGGTTCTAACAACAACCAATGTAAAGATTTTCCATCAGTAGACCTTGTTATTTTCATCAAACACCATGATTTTCTAACTCCATAAAAAAAAAAAATTACTTTCCAATCAATTCTCTTACAATCTGTCCAAAACACTTCTTTATTTAATCCCAGCTTCCCAACCACACTTAAAATTTTAAAAGCAACATTATTCCAAGACAAATTCTGATACAATAATGTTTTAACAAATTGCAGTCTAAAAGCTGCTTTCCGGCATTCAAGATGTTTTAGACCTTGTCCTCCCTCCTCTAAAGGAAGATACAACACACTTTTAGGAAGCCAATGTAAATTATCCCCCCAAAAAAATTAACAATAGATGTTTGAATCTTTTCTAACAGACCTACTGGGGGTTCTAATACTGCTAAACGGTGCCATAACAGGGATGCCACTAAATGATTAATTACTGATTAATTAATTCTCCCCCTAAATGACATTTTTGTTAAAAGCCATTTCCACCTTGCCAATCTGCCTTGTACTTTTTCTAAAACATTTTCCCAATTTTTCCCCATTGTCACTTCGTCTCCTAAAAACACCCCCAAATATTTAAACCCCCCCTTTGTCCAGAACATTCCACATGGTAAAGCTGGTTTTTCAGCTTGCCAATTACCTACTAACATAGATGAACTCTTTGACCAATTAATCTTTAAAAGAGGAGATTTTACCAAAATCTTCAACAATTTTTATTAGTCTATTAACATATGTCTGGTCATTAATTAAAACCACTATATCATCAGCATAAGCTGACAACTTTACTGACATATAACCTTTACCATATTTGAAACCACAAATAATCTCTCTTATTTGATTTAAAACTGGTTCCAAAGCAATTGAATATTACATTCAGACATTGAACATCCCTGTCTTATTCCTAGGCCTGGGCGATAAAACGGTATCAATATTTATCGATGGTACACCTTCTTCAATAACGATATAAAAAATGTTCGATATAGTGCACGATATAGGCACGTGCTATGAGTGACGCAGACAGCACACACAAACACGAACACATGCTGAATTGTATGCTGTGCCTGTTTTTAGACGGACAAATATGACTGCTGCACTCGCGTCTCACACAAGAGATGTAGCCATGCAAAGTTAAAACAGTTTATACTTTTAGAAAACACGTTGCGAACTTGTGGAGGTTTATTCCTTTTCACTGCGTCTCTTATGTTTTTAAATGCAATCTGTGTGATGGGCGATTCGGCTCTTTGGATTAAGCAATGCATAAATACATGCTGTTTTGTTCATAATTGTTTATGCAATTTACGAAATTATATTTGATTTATATGAGTTAATTTAGACGTAATGCAGGTTTTTTTATAGACATTTATTTCCTTGCGTTGACAATTTAAATATGCTGCATTATTTTGCTCATTGTGCCCTCCTGTGGCCTTGGGAGACAAGACAAAAGTTTCCTTCAGACCTATTTAATCTGCATATAAAACATTAGAAATTAGATATTTGTTTGATTTTTATTGTGTGTTAGACTGTTAAAACTAAAAATATTTGATTTGTCTCAATAAACTGGGTTAGTTAAAAAATACAGTGGTTAAATTTAAACATTTTTTTCTATTGCTCTTTGTTTTAAAAAAGGTTATAAAAAATGTCAATAATTATCGATACCGAACGATATGACACATTATATCGTTGATAAATTTTTTAGCTATATCGCCCAGCCCCACTTATTCCTCTTTCAACCTTAAATGGAAAACTCAAGCCACCATTGATCTTCAATATGCTTTCAATGTCCTCATAAAGGACCTTTATCGTATCTATAAAACCAGGAGGAAAACCAAAAGCTTTAAAAGTATCCCACAAATAACAGTGTTCCACGCGGTTAAAGGCTTTTTCCTGGTCTAATGAAATCAGACAAAATTTTAAGCCAAAAATCCTTGAAACTAAACATCTCTGATCAGTGAAATATTATCAACAATTGATCTTTTAGGTATACAGTATGACTGATCTATATGTATCATCATTCCCATCACTTTATTTAATCGATTAGTAAAAGTTTTGGATATAATCGGCACATAATAATGCTACTGGTCGCCAATTTTTGATTTCTTTCAAATCACCTTTTTTGGGAGCAGGGTTAAAACTACCCTTTTACAACTCTGTGGCAGCTGTCCTCCATTCAAACTTTTATTTAGAACTTCAAGCAAATCATCTCCCAAAAACTCCCAATAGGCCTTATTAAAATCAACGGGAAGACCATCAATTCTTCAAAAGATTCTTTAGGCACCTGATCTTTGTAAAAATTTTGTGCCAAAAAAACATTTTCTTCATGCTCACTTGCATAGAGTTCTGCATAAAAATTAACTGCTCTTTTGCATATATCAGATATTTTCGTAAGTTCCTTCCCATCAATAGATCTTAAACAATGAATTAACTGACACTGGCCATTTTTATTTTCCAGGCCAAAAAAAAAAAAAATCTGGACGGGGCATCCATTTCAAATATATTCTGAAATCTTGATTTCACCAAAGTCCCTTGTGCTTGACTCCTAATAGTTCAGCCAAAACTGTTTTTTTTTTCTTTTTCAACGATTTAAATCTTGATCTCTTGTGGAGTCACATACATTCTGAAGCTCCATATGATCAACTTCTAAATTTTTAATATACCCAACAATGTCCTTGGTTATATTGAATTTTTCCAGCATCCCACCATTGTTTCAATGAACTGAAATTTTCTTTTTGCAATTTCCATTTTGCCCAAAAAAATCGAAAACAATTCTTAAAATTAAACAAGTGCACAATTAAAATGCCAATACGCATTCTTATTTCTTATAAAATTAATATAAACAGAAGTAATCACCATAGAATGGTCTGAAAATGGTCCCACTGGACATATAAGACAACTTTTAAAACACTGATATTGGAATTTATAACAATAAAATCTATCCAACCTTGCTAAAGCAATGTGATTTTCTCTTACATGTGTCCATGCATACTGTCTTATATTGTTATGCAAATTTCCCAAATATCACAAAGTTCATTTAATACAATCAGTTCATCAATCACAATAACATTCTTCGCCTTGAAGGACCATGATGCTCCAGATGATTCCTATCAATATCACTGGCAGTAAAATTAAAAAGTCTCAAATAATGATCTTCACATTGCTGAATTGTATTAGCAAGTGTATATAAAAAAAATCATTCTTTCAGATGCATTTACTGGAGCATACACATTAATCAATTCCAGTGTTATCTTTTCATATTTCGCTGTAACTTTTAATAATCTTCCTTCTATTATTTGTTGTAGCTTACAGGACAATTTGAAAATAAAATTCCAACTCCTGCACTAAAAACACTTTTATGACTAAGACAGATATGACCATCCCATTCTTTTTGCCACTCTACTGCATTATCTAGTGTTCTATGTGTTTCTTGAACAAACGCTATATCTATATTTTTCATTTTCAAAACGTCATATAATTGTGCTCATTTAGCAGCATCTCTCGCTCATTTAAGTTAATGGATGAGATTTTAAAATTACTCATTAGGAGAGAGTAAGTCAAAAAGCACAAAATAAGCACATTTTTATTATTACTCCAACATTTGATCATTTTCATTTTGACTTAATCTAGAGCTCAATCTCTTAAAATATTGTTTTTCAGCTGATACACATCTGGATTGGATAGACAGTTTTCCCCTCCGTCTCATCAAAAATCTGGCTGATTCAATAAACAACATCTGATCAGGGAAGTAATCAGTGACTTCAACATTCCGTTTCGACCTTGGCAGACTGTAGAAAGCTTCTCACTTTCTCCAAACTATAGCCTAGTGCTGGGACGGTATGACCAAAAGTTTATATCACGGTATTTTAAAAAATGATACCGGTTTCACGGTACATGACGGTATTTTTTTTTCATGCATGACCGGGTGTTAACCATATTTTCTACTGATTGAGAGAGGAAATACTGCAGTATATTGACTTAGAATGCCCTATTTTACTGTCATGATGAGTGAATATTGTCAAAAAATACCACACTAAATAGTGACTGAACACGACCCCTTTTAATACATGTTAACCAGGAGTCACTCCCATTTATAATCGCGGCATCGTCTGATAAAATCAACATGCATCTACACT
>NW_015555782.1:426562-429879 GCF_001515605.1 Sinocyclocheilus anshuiensis | reverse complement strand
TTCTCCGGGAAAGTCAGACCTCGCGTTCGCGGGACAGCACTGCCGAAATCTTCCAACTGAACCATAGCTAAGGTTTATCAAAAAATGTCACTAGGTTTGTCAGTATGAATATTCTATGGAAAAAAAGCCGCTAAAAGGGTCTGAAAGTTGCTAAATCTAGTGCTAAAGTCGCGCTCGTGTGTGTGTGTGAGACACGGGAGCTGATGGCAGGGGGCGGTGGATATTTGTGGCGGTCAGTGTGGATATTGTGGATGAGCTCTTCTGTGTCATCACGTTCTATTAGTTCTACAGCTTCAGTTTTGGAACTTTCATGCTTAGTAACACATACAGCTGTTCCCTCACCACAGTGCAACAGTGAAAAGGGACCCCTTTCAAACAGTGTCGTGTTCCGAACGTTGTTTAAGCGACATACACTGGTATTGCGGTATTTAAAAAATTAATATCATAACAAAAATAAACACCGGTATTCGGTATGAACCGGTATACCTCCCAGCACTACTATAGCCACTAAAATCTTTCTTCATAATCCCATTAGTGAATGAATCAGAAGATTCTCTCTCACTGTCCGAACCTGATATGTCATCAGCACTGTAAGATTCTCCACAAGCCCCAATTTCCTTAGTTACATCAACATTCTGCATTTTTTTCTTTGATTTAGGCACTACCTCACATTGATTTGTTTTTCTCTTAATTGTTGGAAGTTTAAAGATCATTTCATCATCTCTGAACTGTTCTCCTTCTAGCTCAATTAAATCCATTTCTTCACTTTCCTGTGTTTCCTTCATATTATCCTCTACACTTTCATTCACCTCCTTGTCCATATTTGTTTCTTTCTCAGGCTCTTTTCTGTTGTTACCACTCACAATCACTTGTTCGGTGTTATTTTCTTCCTCAGCCCTTTCCACAGTACCATTATTTTGAGTTTCTTTTTCTGTACATGAACACATTAAATGTCCTTCTTTGCCACATCCAAAACACTTCAAATTTTCAGTTGATGCAAAAATCACATAATCAAACCCATCGATCCTGAACTTCAGAGCAATATTCTAATCCTCTACACCACTCTTCGGTACCATGTATACTTGTCTCCTGAACGAAACAACATGTTTCAGCAATGGCGATTTACAGCCTAGAGCAGGGGTGGGCAAACTTGGCCCTTCCAGGCCACTTGTGGGTATGCAGATCTAAGAACTCGTTTGTCCTGGCAAATTATTATGATACTGGACATTTATACTGGACAATTTACTATGCCAGGGGTTTGAAACTGCAAATGATTGAAACAAAAGTGAAAATGTTAATGATGAAGTGGTGATGTGGTTATGGATATAAACTCTTTATCATCTAGAGCAGGGGTGGGCAGACTTGGCCCTTCCAGGCCACTTTCCTTCAGAGGTTAGCTCCAACCCTAATCAAACACACCTGAACCAGCTAATCATTGTCTTCAAGACTACTAGAAGGCTACAGGCAGGTGAGTCATATCAGGGTTGGATCAAATCTCTGCAGGAAAGTGGCCTGGAAGGGCCAAGTTTGCCCATCACTGGCCTAGAGGGATCTTTTTTATGGCTGAGACAATCTGACCATGTCTTGAAAGTTCCCTTTCTATAATTTAATCCTTAATGAAAGGAGGCACATTGGACAACAAAGCTTTCTTCGCTGGATTAACGAGAGGAAACACTTTCACAAAGCTATCATTCAATGTTATTCCTTTTTCAACAACCTCATTCACTTTGTCAATCTTGTCTAAAAATAAGACGACAGCGCTGTTCAACCTTGATGTAGACCGTATGCTGTTATATCCAACAACTTTTCCAATCGCTATACTAACTTCCTCCACTGAGCTCTCAACACCAACTGGCACTTTAACTCCATGTCGGCGAGTTAACTGTTCAAAACCCGTGCCTCCCGAACTAGCCATGACCGCCAGTTAAAAATAAAACAAAAGTTAAAAACTGCAGTTATTATAATTATTAAGACTGCCAATTTAACACATTATGTCATGTGCCACAAAAATTCAAGGTATGAGGGCAAAAATACCCCTTTATGGGTTTTGGTCTTATATTTCTATCATATGATATACTTTAGCAATATCACATGAACAAGAGTGCCATTTTTCTGAATATCTGCATGATTGAACATATCGTGATACCGATTTTACACAACAGTCCACTAAACCAAAAATTTATATTCTGTTACATTTAGACACAATATTGTCTGTTTTTCCTCAATTTCACCAATAAAAACACAGCATAACTGTTGTGTCTTTTTCCGAGCAACACACAGCGCTATTTCATTATAGAATTAATCCAATTTTTTTGAATAAATCGATTGACCTGTTCATAAAGACAGTCATTTGCTGCATTTGAATTAGCTGTTTGAACAAATTGGTTGAATGAACGACTGAATGATTTGGTCATTAAGACAGTGACTTTAGTTTCATATTTAGAGAATCATTTAATTTTTTTAACATTTCATAATTCAAAATTCTGTTAAAAAATATTAATGCCCATTTAAAACTAATTAATTTCATAACATTATTATGCAGTTCTAATGGCAGTGTAAATGTATTTATGTAAATGCTTGAATGCATTTACATGTAAATTCTAATTGCAGTGTAAATGCTTCTGAAAAAATGGCCCAAAAATGATGGCCCACTGTAGCCTAATAAATTCTATGCTGAATCAAAATATTTATTTCTAAAGTTACTTTTTTGTAATGTCTATTCAGTACTTTTCTCATTTAATACAATGACTTTAAATTAAAACATTCTCAGCCCAAACTGATGTAGAATTAATTTGCACTTAATTTCACATCAAGTAATCAGATTACACATTTTAATCACTTGACATACCTAATAATTATATATCAACATGTATATCTAATCAAAAATTCACTCCATATTTGAGTGTGCTCTGCTTATCATGTGTCACATTGTTAGCTTAGCAACATACACTCAAACTCAACCATGAGTGTCTTAATTAAAGGGGTCATATGATGCAATTTCATTTTTTCCTTTCTCTTTGGAGTGTTACAAGCTCTTGGTGCATAAAGAATATCTCTAAAGTTGCAAAGACTAAAGTCTCAAATCCAAAGAGATATTCTTTATAAAAGTTAAGAGTCAGCCATGCCTACCTAAAACGGCTCGTTCGAACACGCCCCCACATATCTACCTCACTATGTGGGAAGATTTGCATAATGCCACCCAAATGTTCACGCAAAGAAAGAAGGCATAACTTTTATTCTCGCTGTAGTATTGTTGTTGCCGCCATGTCGTGAAGACGCTGTGTGTTTCGTTGTGAAAGCGAAACTACTTTGTTTGG
>NW_015555782.1:420741-426409 GCF_001515605.1 Sinocyclocheilus anshuiensis | reverse complement strand
TATAATCAGTAATTATGTCCCCACTGGATGCAACAAATGCCTCGTTTATAATGGGTTTTAATGTTTATGTCTGGTCGCTCTGGCCAGACAGGGCATCAACAGTATGTGAGGGGCGTAACATTTCCGTCTCACGCTTGAGGTATTCGGCCAATCACAACGCACTGGATAGCGGGCCAATCAGAGCACACCTCGCTTTTTCAGACCGATGAGCTTTGTAAAAATAGACGCGTTTCAGAAAGGCGGGGCATAGAGGAGAAACAATAATGTACAGTATGTGGAAAATAATGCGTTTTTTTTACTTTAAACCGCATAAACACATTTCATTACACCAAATACACAAAATAATGTTCTTTTTAGCAGCATCATATGACCCCTTTAAGAAATGCTGTTTATTTGCCATGACTGTAAAGAGGGTTGATACCTATGTAGAGCACTTCAAACCAGTCAATTATGATGTTCCATGACGTTAGTATGCTGTCTTAGTAGGTAACAGCCTAATTAGACAACAGAGAGCACAACCACTCACTAGGGTTTGGAAAAGAGCTATTGTAAAGCTGTCTTACTGCTGCAATAAGAGAGATGCGTCAAGAGCTCTTCTGAATGGAAGTGATATATTCAGGTGTTTATATACAGTGCAGCTGTGTTTTCTAATTGGCAGGATATAATGGACAGCGTGGTCCTCTCAAACATCAGTTTGAAATTGATTTCAAAGATAATGGTAATCATATATGCGTCAATCATATATTATGTATTACTTGTCCCATTTGGTCTTCACTTTGAGTGACAATCTAATTACCCCCTCTGGGACACGGGCTTTCTAGAAATCACTTGGAGAAAAACCATGAATCATGTTGCATCCTCAAGAACTTGATGAATCAGACCAGTGCTGGTTAGTGTCTGCAGAATGGCAGCAACTTTAAGTGGCACAAAAAGCTACCCACTTATGTCAATCACAGGCATTAGCAGAGCATCTTTCTGAGGACTAATACAGCAATCACAGATGGACAAGCCTGAGATATGGATATTTCTTTTGATTCACACATAACAAAATGACTTCAAGGGCAGCATCGGAAAATCAAGAAAGGGTTGGAACTTCAAAAATGTTGCTATCGTTCAGCAGCACACTGATTGCTGGAGGATATTCTGCCTCGTGTAAGAAATAAACTGAAAGGGTTATGGACAGAATTTATTGAAATCCTAACAAGAGCTGTCTGCTTTCTCTCAAACAGTGATAAGCCTCAGGCAGCATTCAGTGCTGCAAAACCCCCTCATCGAGTATTTATATGACATCTGAAAGAGCAGGAATTAAGAAATCACAGTGTGAATGTTTGATAACTGTAGAAGTGATTTAAATGCATGGGATGCTCTCTCTTTGACTAAAGCGTAACATTGAAGTTTGTCATTAGTGCTGTTTAGAATAGAAGTGCCACTTTGCATTATTGTGTTACCCTTAAAGAGGTCATGTTGTGAAGAATATATATACTTTTTCTTGATGCTTTGAAACGAAACAGTTTGATGCACCAATTAATTTCTAAACCTGGCTATGCAAGAAACCATGACTAACATTTTCATGGGCATTTATCCTCAAAATCAAAAGAATGGAGAAAAAAATTATTAAATATATAAAGTTGTGCTAAAAGTCGGTGCCAATAGCCTCATGGGCAGCATGCTGACATGTTGCTTCGGGCGTCACAAGCTCGAGTCCTGGCTCGTAGACCTTCGCTTTCTGTCTAAACACTGTCCGGTTCTAATAAAAAGGCAAAAATGCCAAAAATAAATCTTTAAAAAAAATTGTGCTAAAAGAATGAATGAATGAATTAATTAATTAACAGAAATATAGCAAAATTGTAACATTGCAAAGAATATTACAAACAAATAATAAATATAATAAATCAATTTTAATATATCAATATATTAAAGTGTAATATTGCAATAAATAAATACATAAAATAAAAAATAAATAAATAAAATGGACCCACCTCATTATTCTAATGCGTTTGAATGTTTTACATTTGAGTTTTTTGTATGTGACATTATTCTCAGTGGTGATTCTCAATTGATTCTCATTATGGTAATAAAAAATTTTTAATCAGCACAAATTACATTTACTGTAAAAGGTTTTTTGTGGGGGGGGGGGCTTTATGCTTTAAATATATGCTTTAATATATTTATTTATCCCAGTCAAAACGGCAACTCTGGTAATCCACTATAAATACTGTAGCTACATGAATCTAAATGAAATATTTCTCATATTTGCCTTTGATGAGCAAAAACAGTATTGACAGGGGAATCCTTGTGTTCTAGACACTGTAACAGGGTCACAGACACGACATGAAAACAAAATATGCCTTTATTCTGAACAAGTCTTAAATTATTAAATTAAGTGTTTTGCACATTCTCTCGTTTTGTCCTCGAGTTGAGCTTGTTTGTTCCTGTGAACTTGTCGCTTTGTTCTTGGGATGGGATTAACACAGTTGCATTATGATTTAAAAGCAGCAAAATATATTCCAAGGGCCCCTACGTGTGTATGTGTGTGTGTGTGTGTTTTGTTTAGCTTTAATGAACCGCTTGGTCTACCCATGGAATTCTGTCTAGAATTAACTGGAGAGCTAAAAAGAAATGCTGATTTGATACATGTTATGTAACCATCTGCGGCACGATTTGAGGAGAATCAGACAATAATTACATTCTTGCCTCCAGCACTGTGTCTGATTGAGTCCATTATGCTAACCCAGATTTTGCGTGACAGCGGCTCACCTCTGTGATTATCTGTACTGCACATTTAAGTTTAGCTGGTGTGTATTTCGGCTTTCTGTTTGCCACGGTATTTCCTAGACTCCTCGAGTTGTGACTGAACCCACGCTGGTGCTTTGGTCTGGGGAGCTTCAGGAGATTGTAATTGTCTGTGGTTATTGATGTGATTTCCTTCCCTTCAGGCCTCATAGAACCAAACTTGGCACCCTGCATTCATTTGTCTATAAATTCATTTGGATTCACATGAAGACATACAAACTATCTACAAAAATGTGCACATCTCCTAACATTTATCACAGTGGGAGCTCTACAATCAAGGATCAAGATTTTTTTTCTTCTGAAGAATATTCTCTAGAATATTACCAAATTATTAGATTAGATTAGATTATTACCAAAATTAATATATGAGGAATGAAATCTCTGGGTCTTTTCGTTTTTTTGTAATAATAATGAGTCACTTTTCATCACTAATTCAAGTAAAATTTGGTTAAATAATTACATTTTCATTAATATAATTCAATATATTTAAAAATAACGTACAGAAGCAAAATACTACTGATATTTTGTATATTCATTTTGAATATTGTTTACATTTATTATTTTTTTTAACACAATACATTTTACCAACCATTGGCAGGGATGTCAAAATGTTCATTTAGGATGTAAATGTATTTGCTGTAAACCCTTGTTAATCAGTTATTGGCTGTCCTGACTTAATTATTGAACGGTGGTTGTGTTCTTGACTAATTGAATAACTTGTATGGGATTGCTTAAAATAAAAAAGGCTTTGTTTTTATTGCCAGGTTCTTTCGACAGTCAGTTTCTCATAGAAGTTTACATTGACTACCATAATAGATAACAATAAACCGCACACTCAAGTTAATGCAACCCATAAAACTGAGATTGATTATCGATCAGTCTTAACCATTAACAAAAGGTATGGTTATGTTTAGAATGCAGTTCGAGCGGCAGCTGGATGCAATAATCGCATGCCAATGTGCATTGGCTCGTTTAGTTTACACTCGAAGTAGATTGGTCTCTCTAAACGAGATCCCAATTCGTCGGTCATCCGTCGTGACGCCTCCGTTCCCTCCTTCAGGGAACGAGGGTTACCATACGTAACCGAGACGTTTCCCTTTATATCTCAATTCATACTTTTCATGTGAGATAGATGTGTGATAAAAAAGAAGAAAAGATTAAAAAAAAGTCAGAATTGCAAGATATAAAGTCAGAATTGTGAGATATAAATTCAAAATTCAGAAGGAAAAAAGTCAGAAATGTAAAATATAAACTCACAATTCAGAGAAGAAAGAAAAAGTCAGAATTGCAAGATATAAAGTCAGAACTGTGAGATACAAATTCATAATTCTGAAAAAAAAAGAATTGTGAGATTAAAACTCACAATTGTCAGAAATAAAAATAAACACAATTGTGAGAAGAAAGTCAAAACTGTGAGATAAAAAGTCACAATTACCTTTAAAAAAAAGTGAGATCTAAAAATATGGAATTCTGATTATCTTTTATAATTGTAGCTTTTTTTCTCAGGGTTGTAATATTACTTTATCTATTATTTGTACTCTGTGGCAGAAACAACCTTAAACAGTTTGCGTTGTTAGATCATTTGCAGCAATTGGAATGAATATGTTTGCAACATTTAGTCTACATGCAGCCTGTAGCGTTCTCTCATTTGAGTGCAGTATGAAGTGCTGTGCTAGCACTTAAAAAGTCCAAATCTATTTTCTGTGCGTCTGGGCCTGCCGCTGTGGGTTTTGAATGTGGCTCGTTGAACAGAGTTTTCTTTGCACTGTTGGATCAGTGAAGTCATGGGGCCACGCAGTAGCCTGATCGATAGCAGTCTTACTGTCAGTATCTGAATGATCACATGTTTCTGTGCGCTCCCTGCGACTCTGTAATAAAAGGTAAATATTTATTGGCGCCTGCTCAATCGTGGCCCACCACCAACTGCCCAGGAAGATGCAACGATATAAATGTTGATCACACCTCCCTCTGTTTAAATGGCTGGAGTGTGACTGATGAAAGCGGCTGTTTATTTTTTCATTGCACTTCAGTTCAGGAGATTGTGTGCTAGTGTAGACTAGGAATCAAGATGGGCCAATGCTTGTATTGTGCTTGGTTAGCCTTTCTAATGTACATGGAGCCTGGTAACATTGTGAATTACACATGTTGAGTCGTAGTTTTTTCTTGTTGTCCACATGTCCACCACGATTCTGTTTTTTAGTCAATTCAATAGAGTGGCAGAATGTTCTTGACTATGGTTATTTTTGTTCACCTTTGTTCACCCTTCACATATTGTTCGAGAACTGATGTGGGTGTACAATGACAAGCTTTATTTATTTATTTATTTAGATTGATTAGTTTGTTTGTTATTATTATTATATATTTTATATATATATATATATATATATATATATATATATATATACACTTCTATTTCATTTATCATGTTGTTTTTTGTTTGTTTGTTTGTTTTTTTCTGTTGCAAAGCTGATCGTTTGTCTGTGTTGTTCTGTATATTAAACAATAACAAATTGATAAAAAAATAAGATATATTTCTTAAACTGCAAATCAGCATTTTAGAATTTACATGTCTGAAGGATCACGTGACACTGAAGTCTGGAGTAACGGTTTCTGAAAATTCATCTTTCCCATCACAGTAATAAAATACAAAACAACGTTTATTTTTAATTGTAATAATACTTCCCAATATTACTGTTTTTACTGCATGTTTTAACATTCAATCATTACTATATAAATGTATTTTTGTGTATAGCATGTAGTATTCATGGTAGTATTTGTTATACTGGTTTTATTTAATTTATGCTGATTTCATGCTGAGTAGCAATGAGAATCCAATCATAGTTATCACATAGAATAATAATAAATAAATAAATAA
>NW_015555782.1:417503-420486 GCF_001515605.1 Sinocyclocheilus anshuiensis | reverse complement strand
TATATATATATTACCTCTAGTGAGAATATGTTTAGGGTAAATGTATTTAATTGTAATGAAAATTATGTCACAAAGTCTTAAAATATACTTAATTTTCTTAATTCAATAAATAAATATTTAAATACATTTATTAATTTTTTTAGGGCAAAATTACTTTGGCATTTTGTGAGATTCATCCCATTAACGTCAGTGGCTAAAGACAAAATAAATGTGTATGATGCTCTTAGTAGGTTGAGCATTCTTGTAGAATAAAATATGCTCCAGCTTTTCTCCCAGAGTTTTTTATTCAAAGCCTAATAAATTCAACACGAATAAGCAAGCCATGTCACTTTCAGTCTGGTGTTTGTGTCTTGCCTGTGGCTCTGCCGTTATGGCAAGACTTCACACACCTTGCACCTAGGGTTGTATTTGCGGGGGTTACACCTACAAGTCTGGGCAATGCTCCATAACCCTGAGATAGTCAAGGTGAGAAAAAAACAATTTCAGGTCTCTTCAACTGCTACTGACACAAGAGTTGGTGAGATTTATTGATTCAATGAAAAACTATTATTTCTGATGTTATTTCAGAATGTGACAAACTCACCTAGTGAGCTGCTAGACAGCATTTGAAAGCATATTGGGCACAAAGACTTAAGCGGGCTTTGAAGATTTCTACATTTGGCCAATTTGCATGATGTTTATCCTTCACAGAGAGGACAAAAAACCAAAATGGATCTTGACTACGTGAACATTAGTCCAGGATGGTTTATGGAGATGTGGAATATAGATATATTTTAATCTTATTAAAAAGCGACTATTTTACCTAGTATTTCTTGTGTGTGTGTGTGTGTGTGTGTGTGTGTAACCGGTATAGTCTGCGTTGGTTTTTTTTATGCATTAATCAGACGGACATCAGATGGCGGTTCGACTCTTCTTTAATCTGATAAGACATAAGAGTATGTATGTACGGTGTGAATTCACCCTTTTTCGTTTCTCTCCCATGCAGAGACATTTCAGCAATGAAATTAATTTAACAACATTAGTAACAAAGCAGCATACCTGATAAGACATAAGAGTATGTATATACGGTGTGAAATCGCCCTTTTTAGTTTCTGTAAGACGAATGTAAAGTGCAATGTAATTAGCATGTGCTTCCAGTTCACATCTGACAAAAAAGTGACCAAACTTGATAAAAATACAAAAATAAGTAATTCCACATATATGAACATAATACTTTCTATACCTGTTACATTCACCCCCATAGAATTAAACAAAATTATGAGAACATGGGAAAAGACCCCCACAAGAATTACGTGGTCCACACACCAAACAATCAGTGAGGACAATCAGCATTGAAAGCTACCCAACCACGGAATACAAATATGAAAGAATTTTTAGTTGGCCAAACCTCTACACATGTTGTAGGCATACACAAAGTGCCCATTACACTTTGAATAACTCAGACCATTCGCTTAAACAGAACATGAGAGAATACATAAAATAACACTTAGTATCATTAAAGACCTAAACATGAATAACAGGAGATCCAGACTCCATACCAAGTAAATTCTCAAGTTGAAACATTGACTAAAAATATAACACACAGACCTAAACATGAATAACAGGAGATCCAGACTCCATACCAAGTAAGGTCTCAAGTTGAACCATTGACTCAATTAGTCTACGTACAGGTCTAATTACCCTACCAAACCTGGTAGTATAGTGATTGCTGGAGTCACCGTGAACCACAAGATCATGTGAATTGTTAGAAACAGGAACAGTAGGTGAAGAGGCACTGGCTACAGTGTCAAAGTCAACAACCAATAAATCATCACGTGCCTCAGAAACAGTTTGAGTAGAATGGGATGAGACCCAAGCAGCAACAGGATCATCACAAACAGCTACATGAGAAATGACAGACAGAGACTCTGCATGTGACAATTCATCAGTGACTGGCATTGTGGATTCAACCAGATCACATACAGACTGAGAAGGTGTGGAAGATGTACCATTACCAATATTTCCACTGACAGCAAAATCAAACTCAGTCGTGGGCAAAGGGAGAAAGTTAACTGGCAACAAGAGATTCCGATGTACTACTTTCTCTCGACCAGATGTGTCACGGAGTTTATAAATGTGCAAAGATGGGTTGGAAGAAACAATGGAGTACATGGTGGGCTCCCATTTATCGGCAAGCTTCCGTTTACCTCTACAGCCTTTGTTAGCAACGAGAACGTGATCACCAACTGACAATGGTAAACCCTTGACTCTCTTATTGTACTGATCAGACTGATGTTTCTGTTCTGCAGTGGAGTTCTTTTGAGCCAGCAGCATAGCAGATTGCAGATCCCTGACAAGGGATTGAACGTATTCGTTGTAATCACAGATGGACTCATCACGAAGGACACTTTGAAACATAAGATCAACAGGTAATCTTGGCACCCTCCCGAACATCAGGTAAAAAGGGGCAAACCCAGTTGTTTCATGGGCAGTGCAATTATACACGAATGTCATTGTTTGCACTAACTGTGGCCACTTTTGTTTTGATTTAGGAGGAAGGGATCGTAGCATTTTGCCCAGTGTTCTGTTGAACCTTTCAGTTCCGCCATTTCCCATTGGATGGTACGGGGAAGTTCGTGACTTCTCTACACCAGCAAGATCAAGAAGTTCTGCTATCAGCTCGCTCTCAAAACTGGCACCCTGGTCCGAATGGAGACGCTGAGGAAAGCCATAGATGCAGAAGAATCCATCCCATAGTTTCTTAGCAACACTCTTAGCAGACTGGTTTCGACAAGGAAAAGCATGCGCTAGCTTGGTGAAATGATCCGTGATTACCAAAACATCCACAGATTTATTGTGCCTATCCTCAGCAGCCCAGAAATCAATGCAAACAAGCTCCAATGGGGCAGTGGTCTTGATGCTCTCCAAGGGTGCTCTTGCCGCTGGCTCTGGAGTTTTACTTAGGACACAACGGGTACAAGTCTTGACGTAGTCACGCACATCA
>NW_015555782.1:415196-417071 GCF_001515605.1 Sinocyclocheilus anshuiensis | reverse complement strand
AGAAACAATGGAGTACATGGTGGGCTCCCATTTATCGGCAAGCTTCCGTTTACCTCTACAGCCTTTGTTAGCAACGAGAACGTGATCACCAACTGACAAAGGTAAACCCTTGACTCTCTTATTGTACTGATCAGACTGATGTTTTTGTTCTGCAGTAGAGTTCTTTTGAGCCAGCAGCATAGCAGACTGCAGATCTCTGACAAAGGATTGAACGTATTCGTTGTAATCACAGATGGACTCATCATGAAGGACACTTTGAAACATAAGGTCAACAGGTAATCTTAGCACCCTCCCGAACATCAGGTAAAAATGGGCAAACACAGTTGTTTCATGGGCGGTGCAGTTATACACGAATGTCATTGTTTGCACTAACTGTGGCCACTTTTGTTTTGATCTAGGAGGAAGGGATCGTAGCATGTTGCCCAATGTTCTGTTGAACCTTTCAGTTCCGCCATTTCCCATTGGATGGTACGGGGAAGTTCGTGACTTGTCTACACCGGCAAGATCAAGAAGTTCTGCTATCAGCTCGCTCTCAAAACTGGCACCCTGGTCCGAATGGAGACGCTGAGGAAAGCCATAAATGCAGAAGAAGCCATCCCAAAGTTTCTTAGCAACACTCTTAGCAGACTGGTTTCGACAAGGAAAAGCGTGTGCTAGCTTGGTGAAATGATCCGTGATTACCAAGACATCCACAGATTTATTGTGCCTATCCTCAGCAGCCCAGAAATCAATGCAAACAAGCTCCAATGGGGCAGTGGTCTTGATGCTCTCCAAGGTTGCTCTTGCCGCTGGCTCTGGAGTTTTACTTAGGACACAATGGGTACAGGTCTTGACGTAATCACGCACATCACGTTCCATCCCAGGCCAATAGAACCTCTGGCGAGCTAAGGACAGGGTACGTGGCTGACCTTGGTGACCGACCAAATCATGAACACCAGAAAGAGCTTGCTGTTTCAGGGAATCAGGCAGAACAAACTGAAACTTCTTATGCTTCGTGAGTGGATCTTTAACGGCTCTGTAGAGAATGTCATTAAGCAAAAGCAGTTTGTCCCACTGCTTCAACAATCTTAAAACATGCAAATCCTCATTCGTACGCTCACGCCTGGAAGTTCTGCGCTTTTTGCTGACATAAAAGGCCACCGTTGAAATAACTGAATCATTGTGCTGCTGACTCTGCAATTCAGACAATGAAAAGGCATGGGTTACATCTTGACAGTCGGGAATCAATGAACTCAAGTTATCAGCCAGGGATGTTGCTCTGGATACAGCTCCTGAATCCCAATCATTACAAGATGACAAGATAGACGACACATCCTCAGCAGTCATGGAAATATCCCTCTCAGAGCTTTGGTTGAGTTCAGTGTCAAGTGTCTGTGGCTGGCATGTAAGACGGAAAGTTTTCTGCACAGAATCATCATCCATACTGTGTACGTGCTCCAGCAGTTCAGAGTAAGGTTCGGACAGAAGACGTTGACTCACTGGCCACATCCTCAGCAGCCACGGAAATATCCCTCTCAGAGCTTTGGTTGAGTTCAGTGTCAAGTGTCTGTGGCTGGCATGTAAGACAGAAAGTTTTCTGCACAGAATCATCTTCCATACTGTGTACGTGCTTCAGCAGTTCAGAGTAAGGTTCGGACAGAACACGTTGACTCACTGGCTTGACAAATGGGTCACAATGAATCATCGCTCCGGCCTGACAGGGCATCATCACAATGTGGCAAAGGGCATAACATTTCCGTCTCACGCTTGAGATATTCGACCAATCACAACGCACTGAATAGCTGATGACCGATGAGCTTTGTAAAAATCGACGCGTTACAGAAAGGCGGGGCATAGAGGAGAAACAATAATGTACAGTATGTGGAAAATAATGTG
>NW_015555782.1:411491-415154 GCF_001515605.1 Sinocyclocheilus anshuiensis | reverse complement strand
GACTCTGCAATTCAGACAATGAAAAGGCATGAGTTATATCTTGACAGTGGGGAATCAACGAACTCAAGTGATCAGCCAGGGATGTCGCTCTGGATACAGCTCCTGAATCCCAATCATCACAAGATGACAAGATAGACGACACATCCTCAGCAGTCATGGAAATATCCCTCTCAGAGCTTTGGTTGAGTTCAGTATGAAGTGTCTGTTGCTGGCATGTAAGACGGAAAGTTTTCTGCACAGAATCATCATCCACACTGTGTACAGTACATGCTGCAGCAGTTCAGAGTAAGGTTCGGACAGAAGACGTTGACTCACTGGCTTGACAAATGGGTCACGACTGAGCGCATCCGCCACCACATTCAACCTTCCAGGGACGTACTTGATTTTAAAATTGTACGGGGCAAGTTTTGAAACCCAGCGCTGCTCACATGCATCTAACTTAGGTTTGGTCATGATATATGTGAGCGGGTTGTTATCAGTCCATACAGTGAACTCATGGCCTTTAAGCCAGTGACTGAACTTGTCACATATGGACCACTTGAGAGCCAAGAACTCCAGTCTGTGTGCAGGGTAATTGGCTTGGCTGCGGCTCAGAGACTTGCTGGCAAAGGCTATGGGACGTGCTTTATCCTCGCCAGTGGGAACTTGAGAAAGCACTGCACCTAGGCCATCTAACGACGCGTCAGTGCAGAGAATAAAGGGGCGCTCAAAGTCAGGTTGAGCGAGCACGACACTCTGGACAAGGGCTCTTTTCAACTCCTCAAAGGCGACATCACAGGTAGGAGTCCAGTCTTGGGGAGACAACTCTCAGAAAGTACCAGCTCTATTACGACTGCTTGTGCCTCTCGCCAAATGTTTTTGTCCAGCCGTCAAATTGAACAGTGGCTTTGCGATTCGTGAACATCCAGGGATGTAGCTTTGGTAGTACAGAACCATGCCCAGAAACGATCTGATTTTCTTTGGCGAAGGTGTGAAGCCATCCTCTTTCATGAGATCTTTCTTCTGAAAGGCAGAAATTACTGCTACATTGTCTTCATCCACCAAGGCCTCCTGTTCAGAACGGGCAAAAACCAGCAAATCATCGAGATAGCAAAGAAGGCTGGAAAAGTTGAGATCTCCAAAAATGCTGAGCATCATGCGCATAAAGGATGCTGGACTGTTACACAGGCCCTGGGGAAGGCGGTTATATTCATACAATTACATGGGTGTTGTGAACGCAGTGTAATGCCGATCAGACACATGGAATAGGATGTTGTAAAATCCTGATGTTAAGTCCATAGAGCTGAAAAGAAGATTGCCACCAAGAGCAGCCAGGCAATCTGCCTGATGTGGCAAAGGATGTGCATCCTTGAGAGTCTTCACGTTAAGCCAGCGAAAATCAGTACAGACTCTCATAGATCCATCCTTCTTCCAAACCATTACCAAAGGAGATGCATATTCACTGACAGATTTACTAATAATGCATTTCTCTTCAATTTCAGAAAGAACTTCTCTCAACTTTTGGTAGTGGGCGGGAGGGATTCGGCGATAAGGCAGGCGGAACAGGCGCTCATCGCACAGATGAATTCGGTGTACGAAGTCTTTCGCCTCTCCACAATCAAGTCTGTCTCTGGAGAAAACATCGTGATAGGACACTATAAGACTCGCCAACTCCTCCTTCCATGACTTAAGAGACTTCACACCCATCGATATCAATGTCCTCCAAACCATACTCGCGCAGCAGCTGCACAGGGTCAACAGATAGAACGGGCTTGGGGAGAGCAGAATCAGTGACATCATGAGGTTTGCACACGCCTTGCGTGAGAGAAACATCTTCCACTGCCAGACAAGGGGACACATCTGCCAGCTTGGTGTTATGTCCAAGAGTTATCGGAGACTGGGTAGGATTCAGAATCTTCATCGGTACCCATCGATCACCCCACATAGGAGACACAACACGTCCAACAAGAACATGACGTGGTCTTGAACGTGAAGTAGTGGGTTCAACAATGACGGTGCTACCTGGGGAAATATGAGTGTTGGCAGGTAATTTTCCCCACACAAGGTGCTCACTCCTGGGAAGTAAAGTGACTGCTTGACAAAGCTTCATTGAGCCAAGTTTTTCAGTTTGAGGGGAACCAGAACAACGGGAAACACAGCTCAAAAGCTCGAGAAACTGTTCACATTCTGGGTTGCTGTTTTGACAGGAAATGAGCTCCCAGTACTTCTTTTCGGTTTTCATCTTCTGAAGCACACATTTGATGACGTTACTGCCGATAATGAACTCGTCCTTCTGTTCAGGTCTAGTAAAGTAGGTACGATGAAATTAAATCCGTAGACTTCCACTTCCAGGTCATATGTGCACTTAGGCTGAATAGTAAGACCACCACAGCCAACGAGGACCACGTTACCAGGAATCACTGAGGGTTGTGGGAGAATGCCATCGGCACGCAACTTGGATTCACCTTCCGTACTCAGGGTGCAAGCCATACTGCCTGAATCAAGCAAACCATTCAGTACGGACTGGCCACCAACAGTCACAGGAGCATAGAACAGATCACTAGCGCCATCAATTTTTTGAGATCCCACATACAGCATGGTTTTGTCAGGTGGCAACAACTTGCAACTATTTACAAAAATTTCTTGTGGGTCTGACTCATCATTTAGGGGAAGTTCACCACTGCCCATGCTTACCCCCTCCACACATGGGCTTTTTAGTTTAACTGGGTGGTAGGAGAAAGCGGTTCAAGGCCTGCCGTCTCAGGGCAATTACTCTTAAAGTGTCCAGGTTTGAGGCAGTTACGACAAAGCCTATGGCGCATGCAGTGAGCATACGTGGTGTGGGGGTGCAAGCCATACTGCCTGAATCAAGCAAACCATTCAGTACGGACTGGCCACCAACAGTCACAGGAGCATAGAACAGATCACTAGCTCCATCAATTTTCTGAGATCCCACATATAGCACTGTTTTGTCGGGTGGCACCAACTTGCAACTATTTACAAAAATGTATTGTGGGTCTGATTCATCATTTAGGGGAAGTTCACCACTGCCCATGCTTACCCCCTCCACACATGGGCTTTTTAGTTTAACTGGGTGGTAGGAGAAAGCGGTTCAAGGCCTGCCGTCTCAGAGCAATTACTCTTAAAGTTACGACAAAGCCTATGGCGCATGCGGTGAGCATACGTGGTGTGCTCTGTAGACCGACACACTCTACATGTTGAACTCACACTGGACTTGGGATCTGAAGTTTTGACAGTTCTACCAGGATGAGACGGGGACAGTGAGGCAGTGCATAGCGATAAAACTTTATCCATCATGCCACATGCTGTGAGCATACGTGGTGTGCTCTGTAGACCGACACACTCTACATGTTGAACTCACACTGGACTTGGGATCTGAAGTTTTGACGGTTCTACCAGGATGAGACGAGGACAGTGAGGCAGTGCATAGCGATAAAACTGTATCCATCATGCCAACCAACTGCTGCATACTAGCATTCGGAGTAAAAGGAGATGTTTTGGGGTTGAGCTGACCATTTGAGCATTGTGACTGACCTGATGAGAGTTTGGGCTGTTTGGGATAATTGGGTACAGGATCATCACTGACTGTCACAGTGTTCTGATGGTAAGCGGACACAGGTAAGTAGCGTGTAGTTCTCATGAACCTCAGCAGCACTCCACTGT
>NW_015555782.1:398782-410122 GCF_001515605.1 Sinocyclocheilus anshuiensis | reverse complement strand
GGTCAGCAGGCTTGAACTGAAAAGACAAAGCAAGGCCAGGATCTGGACAGTGAGAGACAAACATCATTACAGCTTCAGCTGCAGGGTCTTCAACGCACTTATTGCGCCTACGCAAACACTCATCAGCCACATCAATTGCCTTATTCAATCGTATCCAATAGTCCATTGAGCTCTCATCTGTCTTAGGGAGCGTGTTGTAAAAGTCAGCCATAGGCATGTTCGAATATGTCAACTCACTGAAATTTTGTTTCAGAATGTCAAACACTGTACTAGGGAGCACTGTAGCGGTCGGCCCTGGGAAACTGCGCAAGGACACTTTGACTTACATCCCTTGCTTTCCCTGCTAATCTGCTCAAGATGATATCAGAGGCTTCAGTGTCATCAGTGCATTTCTTACTGTTCAAATAACTGTATATCATGTCTTCCCATTCATGCACAGTAAATGAATCACTTTTATCACCCCTAAAGAAAGGTGGAGGTGTAACATCGAGTTGGACAATGACTTTAAAGTTAGAAGCATCAACACATTCACTTGAATGTTGCACAACTGACTTAGACTGCATTTGGCTGGGCTGCTGTGCTACATTGAGACTGGCTGAAATGCTTTGACCGATTTTCTGTGCCAAATCAGAAATAATACCCCCTAAAGACTCAGCAGTAATAACATGATCAGAATTTGCATGTGTAAAAGGGGTAGAACAAGCAGCTGGGCTCTCTGAAGCACCAACAGCTGAATCAGACATATGTACATGGTCAATTTCTGCATTAAAGAATGCCCTCCCTCTCCCAAAACATTGAGGTGAAGCATCAGACATTTTGTCAGTGTGCTGTATTCCAGCCCCACTACTCCTGCCTACTGGGAATATAGGACTGGGCCGTTGCACAGGACTAAGATTTTCCTGACTAACAGTATCCTCAAACATGACTCAGCTTAAATAGTAAACACAGAAAAACGTAATAATTGCCTCAGAAAATGAAAATAAAAACAAATGCACAACCTAGAATGCAGATAAAATATACTTTGAAGAAATACACTTATTAAGACTCTTTCAAAAGTTCAATATGAAGGATACAATGTTCGACGGTCACTGAAGCGTCTTGCTGTCCTTATCACAAAGTCTCTCTCATTAATGTGCTTTAACGATGAACGAAAATCTTCTGGAGAAAAAAAGTCGTCGATCATAAAGTCAACGAACTCTTTACCGTCCCTTTAACAAGCAACAGTCTGTCCCGCGATGTCACGTGCTGTTTGTGTCACACGCGCTCACCTTATCCGTGAGCACCGGGCCGCTGCAAGCGATGGCGGTGAGAAAGACCGGGAGAGGAGATCGGCGAAGCAGGCGAGCCTTCACGCAACTACGGCGATCTGCAAGCGCTGATCTGATGATCCGAAATGGTCACGGCACCACGTGTAACCAGTGTAGTCTGCGTTGTGTTTTTTATGCATTAATCAGACATCAGATGACGGTTCGACTCTTCTTTAATCTGATAAGACATAAGAGCATGTATGTACGGTGTGAATTCGCCCTCTTTCGTTTCTCTCCCATGCAGAGACAGTGCAGAAAGGGGACACTTCAGCAATTAAATTAATTTAACAACATTAGTAACAAAGCAGCATACCTGATAAGACATAAGAGTATGTATATACGGTGTGAATTCACCCTTTTTCGTTTCTGTAAGACGAATGTAAAGTGCAATGTAATTAGCATGTGCTTCCAGTTCACATCGGACAGAAAAGTGACCAAACTTGATAAAAATACAAAAATAAGAAAAAAACAATGTCTTGTATATGATTTAGACGACCGATTTAACTACAAAAGTAATTTAAAAGAAAAAGATGTACTTGGATTAATCAGAGCTCATTAGAAACCCACCTCTCCAATGCAGAGTGCTGTATTCAGCAAGGGAAGAAGAGGTGCAAAGACAGGAAATTAGGATCAACATTGCATTCAGAAATTTAAAGGGGAAGGTGCACACACATACAGACAGGCATATCAGGTACACATTTGAAAATTTTGGTGTAATTCTACATATATGAACATAATACTTTCTATACCTGTTACGTGCGTGCGTGTGTGTGTGTGTGTGTGTGTGTGTGTGTGTGTGCGCGTTTTTGTGACAAATGACATTGTGTGAGAGAGAGTGTGTGTGTGTGAGTGTCTGTGTGCGCGTTTTTGTGACAAATGACATAAATTTGTATAATGACAAAGGTATGACATAGGTATTACAAGGAGAAGGTGACTTTTCAGGACATTGCCCCATGTCCCCACTTTTCAAAACGCTTATAAATCACACAGAATGGAGTGTATTGAAAATCTGAAATAGCACAAAGTTCCCTGTAAGGGGTAGGTTTAGGGATAGAGTTGGTGTAGGGCAATAGAATATACGGTCTGTACAGTATAAAAACCATTACGCCTATGGGATGTCCCCACTTTTCACAAAAACAAACCTGTGTGTGTGTGTGTGTGTGTGTGTGTGTGTGTGTGTGTGTGAACATAGAGGGCTGTACAGATGACAAATGTAAAAGTAAAAATGATTTGTAAAAGAATGTAAACATTTGCTACAGTGAAAACCTTTATAACTGTAATAGATCTAACATATAATATAGATCTAATATATTTAATGTAATTCTACAGTAAAATACTGTTAAATGTACAGATTTAAGAAGTGAATATCCATTTAACGTGTGATTTACTGTGAAACACTGTCAATTGACATTCCCATAATTCCCTGAGTGACACTTCACATTTGATGTTTTTTCATTGAAAAAAATGTTGTGTGTTCGTCAGTGTATTACAAAGGTACAAAACAGATATTAGTACTTCGATATGTTGGTATATTAAAATTATATCAGTTAATGAAATAAGATTTTTCTCTCAATTTTAGTTAAATCAGTAAAACCTAAAACATTGCTATATATTTTATGGTGAAGTTCTGGCAACCACAGCTGCTGTTTTACCACTTTTCACATATTTTTTGATACTTACATGTTTTGTTTAACAAGATAATCTTCACAAATTAACAAACTTTCATGAATTCTCAAGTCTAAATACAATGGTCAGAAGTAAAAAGCTAAAGCTATAAACTACAGCAGACAAATGACCTCAGTGACACTACCACCAAGCTCTAAACTCGTTCAATCTTTATTTAAAATCTACAAGTTATAAAGTGAGAGTTGAAATTTGAGAAATTAGAGTTTGCAAGAGCTCCATTATAAACATAACAAGGCTGTAAAAGTGAATTTACCTGTTTGTCGTGATGACATTTAATGTTCTCAACCAGCTCAATTTAATCACTTGCCACCTTTTTAAGAAACGTAAAAGCTTAAATCACGAGTGGGATATTACTGATATATTCATGTTGTAGAATAAAACGTAAAAATACCATGAGGTCATTTCAGACATTTAACCAAAAACCCACTGACATCAGGACGATGGAACCAGAAATTTTATTTGTGGATTTTAGGACTCATTCCTGCAGCCCTCAGAAAGGCAGCTCACTATTTTTTGGAACAGAGCTATAGAGATTTTCATTAGAAAATCTGGGTATTCAGATAAATGGGATTCATTTTCACATTAGGATAACAGAATTTCACATCAGACATTAACCGACAAGAGCTCAGCTTGGAATGAATTCAGTGAAATAATGCTCATTAGGTGGGTTTATAGATATCTGTCCAAGTCTGAAGCATTACAGACAGATTTTAGACATTTAAGGAGACGACATTCAGTACTTCAGTCCCTCTGTGTTGATCATTTGTTTGGTTGGCCATATTTAAACCGGTCCCTTGAGTGTGCTTGTGAACAACCGGCTGTTATGAAGAGTCCTGTTTTGAGGTGGGCTTGTTGAAAATGATATGTTTACCAGCAGTAACACTGTCCTTCCTTCCCAATTCCCCAGTTCGGCTCAATGGCTTTCCCTCAGGTGGCAAATTTAGATGATTTTCAACCAGTCAATTTCACAATGAATAAACAAGTAAACTTGATGAAAGAGATTTTGACGTCTTTGTAGTCTTGTGAAGGTTTAATGTTGTGAAATGAGCCGATGGTTGTTAAGTCATCCCGTTTAGCTAGTGTTTAAAGTCTAATGTCTCCTTTGGCTCTTTACAAAGACAGTAGTCAGAGCTTGATTTGGATCAAAGCCATCTTTGTTTTTTTCAATACTTCAAAATAACATTCAATCTGTTGTAGGTTTATCATTACTTTGTGCTTGCTCTACAGGCCCAGTGGCAGTCATCAGCGGTGAGGAAGACTCTGCAAGCCCTCTTCATCATGTCAACCATGGTATTGTCACACCCTGCTCTCTCGATGCGGGACCTGATGCCGTCGTAATCGGCATGAGTCGCATTCCTGTCATCGAGAACCCGCAGTACTTTCGACATGGACACAACTGCAACAAGCCGACCACTTGTGAGTACAACCGCATTTGCAGAAATTCTACACAGTTTGTAATGGACTGAACTGAACAACTAGTTGTTAATGATGTATTTAAATGCGTATCAGATTTGTGTCTCTTTTCTGCATGTGCAGTGCAAGAAATCACAGTGAACCAGGTACGATTTGACTCATTAGTGTAAGCGGATCTTGCTATAAAAAATAGCAAATAAGAACAAGGCCATAATAAACTTAAATCCAAATGTGTTATCTTGGAAATAAGCCACATACCAAAATATTGCGACCTGGGCTTGCCTACTTTATTAACTCCATAAACTGGATTGTTTTATGAGCTGTGCCCAAACAACAAACCCGAAGAGGCTTAAAAAGTGTTGCTTATAATAAGTGGACATGGCAACCCTTCAAGAGCATGCTCTGCCAAGCAACCTTCCAAACATAAACAAAACATGACAGCTCTGTCGACGATGGTTTCATTAAAATCTCTGAGCATAATGAGTCTTTGGTCACTGTAATATTACCAAAAATAAGATGCCAAAATGTTGCTATGGTTACCACGGTGTCAATCATCACAACTTCAAAAGTGAGTTTTGTTTCTTTACACACACAAACCTGGAATTCACTCCTGACACACGATTTATATTTCAAATAAATACTGTTCTTTTGAATTTTCTATTCAAATGTATCAGTTTCCACTATTACGCTGCACAGCTGTTTTCAACATTGATATGAAATGTTTCTACAGCACTAAATCAGCATATTAGAATGATTTCTGAAGGATCACATGACACTGAAGACTGGAGGAATGCTGCTGAAAATTCATTTAAATTTACATTTTAAAATAGTAGAAACATTTTAAATGGTAATAAATCTAATTCCTGAAGGATAAAATAATACACCAACTTTTTTGCTCATTATACTGTTTCACTCAGGAATACTTACGTAAACGAAAGTAAAATGCTTATAAATACCACTGTAATTTAACTCTAGTGACACTTTAGCGACTCTAGGTGGTGCTTCTAAGGGAAGCCGCATGAATTTTACACATTAAAAAAAATTAAATACGTATTCGTGGCCACATCACATATTTCAGAAAGAATATTTTTAAATGGTGATGGAAATAATCTCTGTGTTTATGAAAGGTCTCTACTGTAGACCTTTTAACTAGCCTACAGTATATCCTCATCATATAGCACAGTTTATGGGTCACTATGAAGATGTGTGAATTAGCACAACAGTGTTAAAAATAGATGACTTTTGGATAGCCGTAGCTTGCACTAATTGCAGAGTGCATGGGAACAAATGCCAACTCTGTTGTTTGTATAAATGGCCCGTAATGTAAATGCAGAGCTCCTGCTAAGATTTATAAGATCATTAATATATTCATTTGCTATTTTGGGGGTCCGTTGTGACTGAAACCTTCCAAATGACTTTTCTGGAGCAAATGGTGTCTTAGTTTAGACCTTTAATGTAATTAATTGGAACAAATATACTTGTGACTTTGCCTAAGTGTTTTTGTTAGCCAGTTTAAAAAGCTAAAAGGGGCACCGATTGATTTATAGGACATAGTATGGTATATATGGAGACACAGACTTGCACACATCAACACACACAGTCTATTTATATTCCAGGCACAAAACAGTGGTTTATTCACAGGGTGAACTGACGGCTATGAAAAGGAATCCAAAGGCAGAGGACAATCACGTTTTGCCCTCATAATTAAATAAACTCTTTATGCATAATGGATGGCATAAAATCTTTATGGCTGTAGATACATAACCATCATGGCCTGCCCACATCTGATGAGTATGTGATATTTAAATGACAGTTAGCTGCTTAAGAGAGGGTATATTTTTACTTCTCAGGCTCTGGGCAACTAGAAAGCACTTTATGCACAAGCTGTAGTAAGCTGAATCATTTATATAAAGATACACCTTATAAAAATGGTCCAAGGTTCAGCTCATGATTTCTTTTATAGATAGAACATAAACTACAGTAGTAGAGAGAGGAGTATGGGTTGGGTTTCAGACCAGTTTCACCCAGTTAACAGTTGACATTTTTAGAAATCTAATCACAGTCTAAATCCATAAAGAATACAACATGCAGACTTCAGCTTAGAGCATTTGCATTGCAGGGCAGATCTTGCAAAAGTGAAGCAAGACATATTTTAACCCCAAATCAAAATGAAGAAATAATATGTATAGCATAAATAAGATCCAAGCCTATTTTTAGGACTGTGATTGTGAATTTTTCATTGTGATATTTATCATATTATCATTATAACAGGGTTTCTGCTGGTCTTAAAAAGTCCTTAAATCAGAGAAGAAAGCCTTAAATTCATGTAATCATAGCATTAAATGTTGCATACACTGCAAAAAAAATATATAGAGATAATATCTTCCTCAGAGAATATCTTCCTCAGTATTTTATTGTTTTGTTTTCTCAATTCAAATATCTAAATAATCTTAAATCAATTTTCTGATTTACATTGCATTAACTTTTGAAGGAAAAATATGATATGAATTTGTTTTCTGAGAAATGGAACCAAATTAAGTTTATTCTTAAGACAAAAGCAGATCTGTCAGTCAAATTAAGCAGATTTTTTTCTGACTCCATATGACAGATATTTGCAGCAAGACTTCATATGTCATTTTGCATTTTGCATGTAATTTTGCATCTACAGAAAATGTATCTTGATTTAAGAATATTTAGAAATTTACATTGGAAAACAAGACAAAAATATTAATAAAGAACATCACTTCATTGCAGTGTGATCAAAAGTAAAAGTAAAGGTTATTTCCGTATTCCATATTTGGGAGCAGAGCTATTTAAGCCTTAAGCTTTTGTTTTTGTAAAATGATTTGAGTGAAATGAATGAATAATGGAGATTGCATTTTAAAGTGCTAAGTATTGCTAATACAACACATTGTGTGCTCCCTAGACATTTACATTTAGAAAACATATTGACATTGTGTTTCCTTCAATTTATTCCTTAAACTTTCTTTACTTGGTCTTAAAAGGTCTTTGAAAAAATCTTAAATTTACCTCCATAAAACCTGCAGAAACCCTGTAAAACATTATTGTATTTGTAATATCTAAAATAATGTTTTTTATATATATTTAAACATATTTAGATTTTATTTACACAAAGTAATACTTTATACTGCTAAATCTAAACTACAATTCAGAAAAAAATATATATGCATTGTATTCTTTTACTGTAATACATTAATCAAAATCTAATTGGAACTCAAAAGTAAAATCTGAACGCATTATGGTAATTTATGGAAAAATGGCTTTAATTTTCATCAATGTCACAATTCAAGAAAAAATAAATAAATTTGATCCTAAAATAGGCTTAATTCTTTATATGAAATATGCCAAATGTGAAATGTCCCATTTATACAGAGTTTAATTTATACAGCAATTTTGACAAATAAAAAATATAACTTTGATTACGTTTTATCTATAGACTGCTGCAGTAGGTGTATTTGAAAGGAAGCTGTTGCACGGATTCAAGTAAGCGAGTCCCTTGAGCCATGACATGCTGACTTTTCAGGAATCCATAAGATGACTGACTCGCACAAGCTATTCTGCAATTACAATTGAGTTGTGCTGCATTTACTTTCCTTTTCAACCCAAGAAGAGTTCATGCCTGAACTACACAGCATCTCCGTTGGTGGTTAGCACCAACTAACACCACCTAGAGTTTAGCTTCACCTATATCCAAGAATATAGATATAAAAGAATATATATACTTTGCTTTTTGCCACATAGATCACTAAAACATACGATTATGTTAACATAGCACATTTATTTCAGAAGAGCAAGGGAAATTGTTTTTTTTCTCTCTCTCTGTGAGACGGCTCTTTAATTTATTCAATTATTAATCATGAAATATTTGCCGCTAGGATTTCTGGCATAAGTCATGGGAAATACAGCGTCTGGATCACATGCAATAGACTGAAGATCATTATTCAGTTAGCAGTATTCTAGAGGAAGTGAGTGCACTAGCATGTACAATGAGCTCCGGTGAGTACAAAGGCTATAAATATACGATCCTGACTGTGCATTGCAAATATGGATGATTTTGAACAGTGCTGTGTCTGGCACATTTATTAGATTGTCAGATTATGTCCATCTAATAAAACAAAAAGTCATAAATGATCCATCCATCCATCCATCCAGCAATAAATAAATACATTTAAGCTTAGCACCAAATCAGCATATTAGAATGATTTCTGAAGGATCATGTGACACTGAAGACTGCAGTAATGATGCTGAAAATTCAGCTTTGCATCGCAGGAATAAATACAATTTTAAAATATATCCAGATAGACAATAGATATTTTAAATTCTAAAATATTTGTAAAATATTACTGTTATCAGATGCCTTTGTCACTAGAATAATAATATTTAAAAACATACTAGCCTACCACAGCTTAATGCATTCCAAAAAAGTCACAAATGAATGTGTAGCAAGAGCCAAACTGCAATTATATTGAAAACAATGACTTCCATTTTAAATAACCAGTCTTAAAGATACAGTTGAGAAAAGCAATTATTTTATCGTACTCCTGCAATATCCGTTAATTTCTCCACTTCATCAGGTTAGTGACAATGACTGCTGATATTTGTATCCAGCAGTGACCGTGTTTTTGCATCCTGTTCACATTGAACTGCTCGGGACGTTTAGATAAGATATGTCCATGCTGATGTCTCCTGTGTGCACCTTCATTGTTCTGGACACAATTACTTCGATTGCATTGTTTCAAGGTAACATTTGATGACAAGCTGAATTGATCAGGCTTGAGAGTGAGAAGACAAAGGCATGCGCTCGGAAAAAGGGCATTGTAAATGAATGCAGGCCAGGTGTAATGGAGCTCTGAATGTGCACACCTTCACAAAGATTCTGATTCAGTCCATCTATTGTTGCTGCTCATAATTGGACTAACATCTCATCAAACCATCTCAATGAAGGTGGACACCGATACAAACCGGGTGCTTAATAACAACTGATCAGCCATATTTGGAGTATTTTGTGCTTTATTTATATGCTCCTCTTCTAGTTGAAAATAAAAATTGCATTTGTGCATTTCTTTGAATTTAAGTCCATTTTAATTTAATTTATACATTTATTTTCTAGTTGAAAAAATTAACATATTGCATTTGTGAATTTCAGTTCATTTTAATTATACTGTTTTAAATTCAAATTCGCATTATTTATGCATTAATTTACACTTGTTACATTTTTTAATTTCTTTGAATTTCAGTTCGTTTTAAATCTACTGCCCTAAATTAATGAAAAATAATGAAATAAATTAGCATTTTATTATGTATACATTCATTTTCTTTTGCATTTTTTATTTCTAGTTAAAAACGATACACATTACATTTGTGAATGCATTTGCATTTCAGTTTAGTTCAATTATACTTTCTTAAATTCAAATTTTCATTTTATTTTTTTTTATTTATACATTCCTTTTTGAATGTTGAAAATTAGTTACTACATTTGCAAATTTCTTTGACTTTCATTTCATTTTAATTATACTTTTTTTAATTCAAATTTGTATTTTTTTTATTTCTAGTTAAAAACTGCACATTATATTTGTAAATTTCCTTGAATTTGAGTTCAGTTTATTTATACTTAAATCCAAATTTGTTTTATTTTTTATTTATACATTCTTAGCTGAAAATCAAACTTATTATTTATGAAATTCTTTGAATTCATTTCATTTTAATTCTACTTCCTCAAACTCAAATTTGCATTTAATTTATTTCTTTTCAAATTGAAAATAACATTACATTTGTGAATTTCTCTGAATTTTGATTCATTTTAAGTTAAGATGCAGAAAATTTAAATTTGTTCTCTTTTCCTCAATTCAAATTCAGGAACTGAATTATAATTCAAAAGGCATTCAATTCAGAATATTGTACGAACCTTGGTTTAGGTTCATATATATTCATGGCTATAACACCACAGTGATACTTTCAGAATAAGCTTGTTTTGCATTTTAAATTAATGGTCTACTCTGCATGAACTGGAGGAATTCCTTTTAATTGAGAAATCTTGATTGCTTCAGTAAGAATAAATGGCACTATTTCTAATCATAGATTTTTGCTGCGATAAATGCACCTGCCTGTGTGCTCTCCTAAATTCAGCCTTCAGGTGCTGATACAGGTTCGGCCAGGGTGAGGAATAAATAAATGACGGTGAGTCTTGGGATAGTGCCTTTCTAATTCAAAGTCTTTCCACAAACGGATTGTGGTAAATAAGCAGCGGGGGGAGCTGGGCTTTACCGGTTGGGTGGGAAGCTGAAGGTTAATTTAACCCATCCCAGTGATGATTGTAGCACTTGATACTGGATGTCTCTCACTGGCTCAAGTGTCTCTGATCAGTAAGATCTGTTGTCTTTATGGCAAGGTGCCATACTTGTTTTAAGCTGTTTTATTAACAGTGCATAACGTGTGTACACTTTGCTTATTACACACACAGGGACACGCAGCAGCACACAAACATTTTTAAAAATGAAAAATTACATTCCGCCATGTAAATAGCGAACCCGCCATGGCGCGAGCTCATTAAGAGAATAGGTACAACCCGTTTAGACCATGCACCCGGGCATGCCGACCGTTTTCCAGTCGTTAAACTAGCAAAAGTGGATTCGGACACGCCCTGAGTGCACCTGCGCCGTGCGCTTTAGACCATGCACTTAGATCGTTAAAATAGGGGGCATAATGTGGATTATCAATATTTTAATAAACAATTAACCAGTGGTGGACGAAGTACACAAATCAAGTACTTGAGTAAAAGTACAGATACGTATAATAAAATATTACTCCAGTAAAATTAAAAGTACTCCTTTTTCAATTTTACTCGAGTGAAAGTACAAAAGTACTCGATTTTTTATGTACTTAAGTAAAAAAGTAGTGATAGATAGATTTATTT
>NW_015555782.1:397814-398747 GCF_001515605.1 Sinocyclocheilus anshuiensis | reverse complement strand
TATTTTTTGATGTACTTAAGTAAAAAAGTAGTGATAGATAGATTTATTTTGCAATTTTATATAGGCTACTTAATTTTATTAAAATTACTACTCAAAATACCTGGGATTTTCCCAAAATAACCACTATATAGAGTCAATATATATTTTTGTTGTTGATATGGACTACATTGACGAGAGTGATGCAGTAATGTTCACTATTAAGCTTACACTGCAATGTACCTAAGAGAAAACAGATTTGACCATCTGATTTTCACCAGTAAGAAAACATACGGCAGCGGGGAATATGAACGTGCATGAGTTATTTTATTTAGTCGGTGTTATTTTAATGTTTTGTTTTTTTTTTACCTAAAACATAGAGACACTGATGTTGATGTGTCTGCATTGAAGCATTTTAGTGGGCTTAAATAGATCACCCTTTACAGCAGATTTAGTTCAGAAACAACTGACAGTTTTGACCTAAATATGATCTTCAGTTACAATAATTAATCCTAAAATTCAACATTAGTAACTTACTTTTAGTAGCATCAGTCGCGCGCGCGCTCACAAGATCTCCTGGTTCTTACTTGTGAATTCAGTTCACTGGAGACCGCACTAAACGGTTCATTTGAATCAGTGAGTTGTCGACTCGAGAACAGCTGCAATCGGTTCATTCTAATTCGTGAATGAATTGTTTGGTGCGATTTGCGAACCGATTTAAAAGGTTCATTGAAAAGAATCAGTTCGTTCTTGAATCAGACACCACTTCTGCGTGTCGGAGCACGTGATATATTATACGGAGTAACGATATGTTTTATGAAATTTAATGAAGTAAAAAGTACGATCTTATGCTTTGGAATGTAGTGAAGTAAAAGTAAAAGTTACTCAAAATAAAACTACTCCAGTAAAGTACAGATACTTGAAAAATGTACTTAAGTACAGTAACGAAGTAAAACT
>NW_015555782.1:387487-397659 GCF_001515605.1 Sinocyclocheilus anshuiensis | reverse complement strand
ACTTACTTTTAGCAGCATCAGACGCGCATGCGCTCACAAGATCTCCCGGTTCTTACTTGTGAATTCTGTTCACTGGAGACTCGCACTAAACGGATCATTTGAATCAGTGAGTTGTCGACTCGAGAACAACTGCAATCGGTTCATTCTAATTCGTGAATTAATCGTTTGGTGCGATTTGCGAACCGATTTAACAGGTTCATTGAAAAGAATCAGTTCGTTCTTGAATCAGACACCACTTCTGCGTCTCGGAGCACGTGATATATTATTTTTATATATATTATATATAGTAACGATAAGTTGTATGAAATGTAGTGAAGTAAAAAGTTCGATCTTATGCTTTGGAATGTAGTGAAGTAAAAGTAAAAGTTACTCAAAATAAAACTACTCCAGTAAAGTACAGATACTTGAAAAATGTACTTAAGTACAGTAACGAAGTAAAACTACTCCGTTACTGTCCACCACTGCAATTAACTTAACATAAATTCATTATCCAGTATATAGGAGTTTTCTAAAAAAAAAATAATTAATTTAAAAAAATTCTTAATAATTGTAATTAGAAACATTTATTGTTGTCCTTATGGCAAGGTGTACTAAATATAACCTTGCCTTAAGCTGTTTTATTGACAGTTTGTCAACAAATTAAATATTTTAATAAACACTTAACTTAAAACCAGAATATGTTTTATAAAAGTATTCATAATTTTATAACTTTATAATTTTATTTCATAACATTTTAATGCTTCATATATTGTTTTTCATAGTAATTGTACTTATAAAATCACATTTATTGTATTCAAAAACATTACAATACTCATCTAGTAATGCAACAATAACATTTTTAAAATGTTAGAATGTGACTGATGTACTTGTTGATCATATTGCTTTGATACATCATGTTCTTTAATGCTATAACAATAAATGTGCATTTATAAGTATTATAATTATTGTGAAATTGTGTATTATAAATGATTAGATGATATAAACTCTGGTTACAGCTAAAGGCTATAAAAGCACATTCAACTTATTACAAGGTGCGTTAGAAGGCATTATATGAATACTTATATAATGCATTATATATACACAAACACACTTCAATTTGCATTGCTATTTTTTTTCCCATTATTCTACACTCAGAAAAAAAGTATAAAAGCTGTCACCGGGTTGCTACCTTTTCAAATGGTAATTTATTGTATTTTATTTATCTCTAAAAGATGCATATTAGTATCTTAAAAGGTACATATTAATATCTAAAGAGCACATATTAGTACCCAAATAGTACATATCAGTACCTTTAGAAAAGGTGCAGTTAGAGCTTTTGTACCTTGTTTCTGAGAGTGTACGTTTGTTTACCCAGAACATGCTGATTTATAAAAACAGATAAGTACAGGACTATTTATGATCTTTTTTTTTCTTTGCAAAACACTGTTTTGTCTCAGAATGGCAGCTCTGACCCAGTGACCCAAGCATAATAATAATTCACAATATCTCTGTGTGACTTCATAGCAACCACAAGAAGTTGAAGCAATACAACAAATCATTTCGGTTTGGACATGCGCAAAGGGTTATTTTTGATCTGACAGCAGTATAACAGGATATATGATATATGTTTACATTGTGTGTGTGTGTGTGTGTGTGTGTGTGTGTGTGTGTGTGTGTGTGTGTGTGTGTGTGTGTGTGTGTGTGTGTGTGTGTGTGTGTGTATATGTGTATATTGTGTGTGTGTGTGTGTGTGTGTGTGTGTGTGTGTGTGTGTGTGAATAATAGCCTGTGTGGTGTCTGTTGATTTATTTAGAAACTTATATGTATACATAATCGTTTGCCTTTATTAATGCAATGTTTGGTAGAGGCCAATGAGTAGATGTGTTTATTTGAAGTTCAAGATTAGATACAGGAAATGAGAGGCTGTTAGTTTGTGTAGTCATATTTGTAGCCTTTTTTTGTGGTAAAGCATTTTTGCTTTTAAGCTACTTTAAATTCACACAAATAATTGGAAATGACAATGAGCATTGATGGCAAAGCATTACAAGTCCCAGGTGAGTTCCCAACAGATGGCAAAAAGAGACCTTTATACAATTGACTCTCATTTGCATCACACTCGTTTTTTTGTGTTTTTTTTTTTTTTAAAAAGAGAACTCAGAGGAGACAAAAAACACGCAGAAAATATCCAGCTGTGACTGCGAGCAGCAATTCTAGAACACCATCTGCATGGGAACTGACCTTTTACACAATGCGAACAACTCACGATTGAAGCCTTTATTTACACTTGTACACATATGCGTAAACAACACGCACAACGGGCGCATACAGATAACCTGTCACTCATAATTCATTTGGCTCGTTTTTCCACAGTCATTTTTGCCACCTGTTCCTGAGGGACATTGTCTCTTATGATGATATTATGTGGATAATTGCATACCTGGACCTTTCTCATTATTGTATGATCATATATTATGGGCATTGATGAGATTCACTGACAGTGCTTCTTGTTTTTTTATTAATTGAAATAAATACATAAATAAATAATTCCAAACTTATATGCTATGTTCTGTGTAAAACAAGACATGCTGTACAACAACTCATAGTGACCACATTTACAAAAAAAAAAAAGTTACTGTTCCAGATATATTCCAATTCTACTGCCATACGATGTGTTAGTGTTAACTAAAACCTTTAAAAAATCATTTTGAATTCATTAAATTAAATAAAGCTCAAATAAAATATAAATATTAGATGAAAAACAAAATTAGAAATGTTGCCTTGGCTGTTTTAATATCACTCATATACAGTTTAAAGTAGTTTTTAATCTTAAATTTTCAGTTTTCATTTTAGTTAGTTTTAGTCATTTTGTTGTTGTTTTTCATTTTTAATATCTATATAGTTTTTATTCATTTTTATTTCAGTTTATTTCATTTTAGTTTATTAAATTAATCTTACGGGCAACTAACTGAAATGTAAGTTTAAGATGAAGTGCTGAAATTACAAAACTTTACAAAAACTTTAAAAAATAATGCTAAATAAACTAAAACAAATAAAAATGACAAAAGCAGATAAAATTTCAACAAAAAATTCAACTAAAATTAAAATGAAACTGAAAATATAAATGCTCATTCAAAATATAAATACATATTTTGATAGAACAATAATATAAATACTGAAATAACACTGACTATTCCTTTAAAACAGTACCATTTTACAATCCAGTCTCATTTTGCTGCATCACTGTGAACTGATGACCTTGAAATACAAAACACAAATTTAATAGCCGTTATGGTTTTCTCTTTCTGCATTTCTCTTTCAGATGTGCAGCATATTAAACAGAGGGACATTGTTCTGAAGAGAGAGCTGGGCGAGGGAGCTTTCGGGAAGGTGTTTCTGGCCGAATGTTACAACCTCAGCCCCACCAAAGATAAGATGCTGGTGGCTGTGAAGGTGAGGCATGTTTTTGCAGTTAAAAGCACCTTCTTCTGGCTTTGCTTTGACTTTTCTCAGAATAGATGCACTTCTCCTGTGCACTCCATTCCATTACCAGGAATGTGCATTATGAAAGTAAAGTACATTCCTGCTTTCATTTCACACAATCTAAAAAAGTTTGGGTCAAAATGTCTTTTTTTACTTTATAGGCTTTAATTTTAATTTTTGTTGCACCAACTTTTCACAATCCAGTCAAATTCCAATAGCTAAAAACTAGTTTTTAAATTTGTAGAATTTTTTTCAAGATATTTAAAAATGTTTCAGCATGGACAAGAAACGCTATTCGTATAAGCGTTTTGAGAGGAAAAAAACTGCCTAAATTAGTATAGGCTGTACGTTACATTATATTATTACATTCAGAAATAATGTAGGTTAAAATAATGGTAAATAAAAGCAAAATTACAAACACAATTAGACTATTTTAGTTCCCTTCTCTCCACAACAAATCCTCTAAAGGTGTATTTAGGCTATATAAGCGTCAAGCAAAAACAAATTAAAAACCGATTCCAGTCGGAGTTATAGTTGCAGTTGCAGTTGAACAGTCCACAAGTCATCAAATAAAGTGCGCGCATCCATAATAAAACATGCTGCACACGGCTCCGGGGGGTGAATAAAGGCCTTCTGTAATGAATGCATGCGTTTTAGTAAGAAAAATATCCATATTTCAAACGTAATAAACACTTTTCTCTCACTTCCGGTGACTGTCATACGCGGAAGCCGTGCCGGCGGATGACGGTAGCATGTCGGCGTTGCGTGATTAGTGACGAACGCGGAGAGAGAACAAAACAAAACGCCGGTCACGAATGCTGTACGTTGCATTTCATTATTACATTCAGAAATAATGTAGGCTAAAATAATACTAAATAAAAGCAAAATTACAAACACAATTAGGCTATTTTAGTTCCCTTCTCTCCACAACAAATCCTCTAAAGTTGTATTTAGGCTAAATATAAGCGTCAAGCCAAAATAAATGAATTTAAAAACGAAACTGAAGCCTACCTCTCTCATTCTGCACGAATCCAAATGTTTCCATATTCGCAAAGTATCTGGATGCTAACCTATTATTTATTATGTAAACTATAGGCTTTGTTCTTCACTCGCGTTACGTAAAACATCATCCTTCACATAGCCTAGGCTACAGTATATCAGCAGTGAGGCACGCGCTGGTCACACTGAATGGCACAGACTGTACTACGGACTAATTAAATTGAGTGGTGTAACTTTTTATGTTTCTTTAACTGTATTTTATTTTGATGAATTAATGAACAGGCTGCGATGTCAAATTAGCAAAAATTTGTTGTATGTGCGTGTGAGGCACCGACGCGATAACTGCATTGTTTTCCCCAACTGTTACTCCATAATGCTGGTTGGTCATACAGATAGAAGCAAAACATCATTCAAAACTGTAAACCTTTTGCAAAATAAAGAAAACGTCTTTCTGCCGTCTCATTTTTTTTCCCCCGTGAACTTCGGAGCGCGTTATAATTATCCGAAACTCATCCCAAATTTTGTCTTTCGTTTGGTTAATCTGTTAATGATTTAAGTGAAATATATTTTGTGTATAGTACTATATATTCCTTTTTATGTAGCCTATATAGTTGTATTCTGTTTTCTCCGTTCACAGAAACGCTGCAGGTGTGTGATGTGACCTTGTGTGTATCCGTGTTCTACACTGTTTCAAACAAAAAGCTGCATATTACCTGCCATTCATTTTCACTTAAATGTAGGCCTAATGCTTGGCGGTTCGTGACATATACTCGGATAAACTCTAATGCTGTTGCATTGCCATTGCGACTTACCTATGATGAATTTACAGCTGAGCGCGGGCATTTCACTCGTTGGATGACGTCACGTTTGAATAGGCCGTACTATGCCGTCTGACAAACTATTTTTACTATTTATTTTGTTTTGGCAAGTATTTAATTATTTTGAAAAATTTTGGATTATGCAACAGACATGCAACTCATTGTCTCCATGCAGTTAATTAATAAACCGGTATCGGCCCTTCTCATGCTATTTCCGATATGCCGATGGATTTAAAATAATCAAAAATCGGCCGATAAATATCTTATTTTGTATCGATAAATACATCGGTGCATCCCTACTAAAAACCGAGCATCACCCTACTGTACATCTTGTTCTTATTGAATCCAAAATAACTGAATGCAGTTTTGTGTTCTTACTGATTCCTAATAGAATGGCAGAAGGGTGTGTGTGTGTGTTTGTGTATAGTGACAAAATCTTCTATACTTTATCACAAACAATTTTTGTGTCCAATGTAAAATATGGGTGCTTTTGAAAAACCAGTTAAGAACTGGTCTAGAACTTTCTAAGGCCAATAACATCATTTAACCATTGGAAAGCACTCTCCTCATATTGGTTTTCCACTTGATGTCCAATGTAAAATATGGGCCCTTGAGAACAGGTCTAGAACGACTTCTTAATGCCAATATTGTCATTTAACCATTGGAAAGCACTCTCCACATCTGAACTTCCTCCTGTAATCCAATGTACCACCTCACCAGAGCGATTGAAACCATTACATCATAAAGATAACCGAAGATGCTGTGAAAATACTCCAGTGTCATGAGGATATCTTATGAACCTGGGGCTGTCAGGCCAGCTCCCTTGCAGGACGCTGCAACAGAAAGACAGTGCGTCAGGAATGCGTTGAGTGGCATGGAGCTAACACTTCCCCTGACGGAAATGAGCGCTTCACCATTTGTGCCATATACGCCATTCTCTGACGATGCCTCCCTCTGCTTGTGTCAGGGAGATCAGGGGAATTCTGTAATTAAAATCAAATTTCATCATGTGCCATTCAGGCTAAGTTATCATTTAATTGGTAGGAGCAGGACTCACAGTAAAAACGCTAGTAAGCGCTTTGGAGTGCCTGGGAAGATTAAATGGTTGTGTTTTTGTTATGCTATAAATGCTTTAATAAGGATATCTATCCTACACAGTTGCCTGGGATTATACAGTAGATATATACAGTAAAACGTTATCACATTTCCTATATGGTAAAAAATTATCAAAGCAAATTGATCTAGGTCTAAAAATTTGCATTTCCCAGAAAGTGAGATGTAATTTGTCAGATGGGAAATGTAATGCATGTAATGTTAGGTTAAGCTGTGTCAGGAAAGAAAATTACATATATTCTTGCAGAATGTTGAAAATTGTTATAATATGTTCTTCTGCCATCCGATAAAGCCATGCAATTGCTTTGTCTTTCCTGATAACAGCATGCAAATTTGACATCAGGATGTATGAATAAATGTTGTAACTTTCAGTTTTGAGAGAACCATTTTTAACTATTCAAAATTATTTATGTTAATTAAAATACAGCAGAAATAAAATAAAATATTTATATTAGATAAACTAAAAAGTAAAAAAAACAAACAAACAAGAAAATAGAAATGTTGCCATGGTAACTAATTGAAATAAAATAAATTTAATCTGAAGCACTAAAACTACTAAAACTGAAACAGAAATTAAAATAAAGCTACATATCAATATTTACAAAAAATGAATAAAAAAATGACAAAAGCACATAAAAATACTAAAACTTTTAGAATTAAAAATGTATGACATACTGAAAAATGTATCATCAAATTTCTTGTGCATGCTGAAAATTTTCTGTAAAAGCACATTTATCTTGGTCTAAAAATGTGTCAGTCAATTCGGTATGAATGAATGAAAGAATAAACATAAAAAAATTAAATTAAATAAAACATTTTATAAAATAAAATAAAAATATTTACCATAATGATAACTGCTTTCAGCAAATGCAATTATAAATACTACTTCAAAATGTTGAAAATTTAAATCCAAATAATATGCTGCAAAATAAGACTTTCTGATTCTGAGCATTCTGATTTATTACCTGTTTATATTCATTCTTCTATTTGAAAACTCCCCATTTAACTTAGCCTTTAACATGAAACAGTTTATGCAAGTTGCGTCACTGCACCACTTTTGTTTTGAGAATTCATGCTATGGCCTTTTGTTGTACGTTTTTATCTCATTTCAGTTTATGGCAGACATCCTGAAATGCAATTAGGCATATTAGTTTAACCTCCATCTAATTTCTCCTTGCTTAGAGGATGACTTCAGTAAAAGCGTGGCATCCTGCTCTCCACCATGCATTCGTTCTTGTCTGTACATCTCCTAGAGTAAACATACTTTCTGTTTCTCAGACTCTCAAAGATCCCACCCTGACTGCCAGAAAAGACTTTCAACGGGAGGCCGAGCTCCTCACCAACCTCCAGCACGAGCACATTGTGAAGTTCTATGGTGTGTGTGTGGACGGCGACCCTCTCATCATGGTGTTTGAGTACATGAAGCATGGAGACCTCAATAAGTTTCTGAGGTATTTTTATTGGGATTTCAGTGGGAAATATACAGCACAGGCTCCTTGAAAAAATGTGCCTCCAAAAATGTACCTTTAAATTAATTCACTCCATTTTTCAGCTGAAATTAACACAAGTGATAGTAAAACGCCAACAACTATTCTTCTTTTTCTAACAAATTATGATTATGAGGGCAGGTTATTGATTAGTAAAAGATGTTATGACATCAAAATGCTTGTACTATAGCACATGATTTGTAAACTAATAAATTTTGATGTTTGCATCACATAAGCTCCATTTGTATGGCTTTTTTAATGTAGTAAACGTCTCGGTTACGTACGTAACCCACAACCTGAACACCATCACAATCCTGTGGCGCTGCAATTGTTGACGAGCCGTGGTGTGCCACAAAAGCTATGCTAAGGTCGTAACCTTCCCAAAGCCCCAGCGCAAATTCACTGACCTTGGTACCGAAGGGGACCAACTGTGAGTACATCGTTGCTGGAGAAGGCCATGCTGCTGTTCCGTCCACAAAAAAAGTTTTTGGAAGGGATTTCAACCTTCAGTGAAAGATTGCTTCAAATATTTCCTATTTGTTCTTTCAGACTTGCAGAACGATGGGGAAGCACGGTGAGTACATCGCTGCTGGAGAAGGCCATGCTGCTGTTCCGTCCACAAAAAAAGTTTTTGGAAGGGATTTCAACCTTCAGTGAAAGATTGCTTCAAATATTTCCTATTTGTTCTTTCAGACTTGCAGAACGATGGGGAAGCGAGCCTTAAGGGAAAAGGTTGCTACGGAGACCACATCCTACCCGTAGGGAGGTGACATGTGGAGATACTGATATGGACTGACCCAGGGGGCAGTACTACATATGAAATGGGTCTCTGAGGCAGGTCCTACCTTAGAGTAGGGATGAACCAACTTCCAGAAGAGACTGACAGAGCGGGTCTGTCAAGGGAAGACACGGGTTTACCGAGAGGGAAACTTTACCGTGGAAGAATACACATATGGGATTACCCGTAGGGAATCAAGCCATATGGACACCTAGCCAAGTACAGGGGCTGGCCGGGACTCCGGGCATGCTAACACCAGTACTGGGCCTGGCGTCAGACTGCTCCGCCAAGTCCGACTGCTGGGGGTGCTGGAGGATGCTCGACCAGGGTTCGCCAACCAGGGAACTCTACTGGGAGAAGGCGCTCGCATCACCATGTGAGGGGGAATGGGGCAGCAAGCGTGACACCGAGCCAGATCTTCCCGCCAATTACCTGTTACCCAACACACGGGAACAATCCGGCTCTACACGAAGGTTGTAAAACCTCGCGAAGGTGTTAGGTGTCGCCCAGCCCGCAGCTCGACAGATGTCTGCCCAAGAGGTGCTGTGCGGCAGACCCAAGAGGAGGCAACACTCCGAGTGCAGCGGGCTCTCACCCCCAGGGGGCACGGCTCGCCTTGGGATTGGTACACCAAGGCGATGGTATCCACCTTCCAGTGGGCCAACCTCTGCTTGTAGACAGCCTTCCCATTCTGCTGGCCTCCAAAGCAGACAAGGAGCTGCTCAGAGCTTCTGAAACTCTGAGTGCGGTCCACGTATATGCGTAATGCTCTTACGGGACAAGCAACGCCAAGGCTGGATGGCTTGCAGGTTCACCACCTGATCTCGGAAGGGAGTGGTGGGAACCTTGGGCACGTATCCAGGCCAGGGTTTCAGGATAACGTGAGAGTAGGCCAGCCCGAACACAAGGCACTCTTCACTTAACGAAAGTGCTTGGAGGTCCCCGACCCTCTTGATGAAAGTGAGCACGATCATGAGCGCTGTCTTAAGAGACAGGAACTTTAGCTCAACTGAATAAAGCGGCTCAAAGGGACCCCTCTGAAGTCCAGCGAGGACAACAGAGAGATCCCATGAGGGTATCAGGGGTGTCCTAGAAGGATTCAACCTTCTGGCACCCCTCAGGAACCTAACGATCAGGTCATGCTTTCCCAGGGACCGGCCGTCCACTGCATCGTGATGTGCTGCGCATCGAGCCAACGGCAGAACAGAAAGAAAAATATTCCCTGCCCGGCCCTCCTCCAGGGGAAGGAGCGGTGCTGTCCTCAGCACCTCCAGAAGAGCAGTATCCCACATCTCTGGGTTGCCCGTGTCAGGGCCGCTTCGTCATCTTCCTAGAGAATCTAGCGACCGGATGCGACACGGGAGGCGCCGCTCTCCTGCGTGGGGCTCGACGCTCCGGCCTCGACGATGTCTCAGCGCGAGGCGGTGCCGGTGTGGAGGACGCAGGAGGGCACCCACGGCGACGAGCAGGCTGAGACACAGCCCGCGACGGAACGGTGGCAGCTGGCAGATCACGTCG
>NW_015555782.1:371579-383061 GCF_001515605.1 Sinocyclocheilus anshuiensis | reverse complement strand
GGAAGCAACGCTCTGGATAAGACACAGGGGGTGCCGCTCTCCTGCGTGGGGCTCGACGTGCCGGCCTCAACGATGTCTCAGCACGGGGCGGAGCCGGTGTGGAGGACGCAGGAGGGCACCCACGGCGACGAGCAGACTGAGACACGGCCCGCGACGGAACGGTGACAGCTGGAGGATCACGTCGGGGCAAGATGTGATGTATGGCCTCAGTCTGCTTGTTGTAGTGCTGAGAACTGCTGGGCACAGCCCTCGACAGCGTCGCCGCACAGGCCAGCCTGGGAGATGGGAGCGTCAAGAAAGCGCATTTTGTCAACGTCTCTCATCTCGACCAGGCTGAGCCAGAGATGGCACTCCTGGACCACCAGAGTGGACATCGCCTTCCCGAGGGACCGCGTTGTGACTTCCGTCGGCCAGAGGGCGAAGTCAGTTGCCGTACGCAGCTCCTGCATCAACCTCGGGCCGGTACTACCCTCGTGCATTTGTTAAGGCCTTGGTTTGGTGAGCTTGCAGGATTGCCATGGTATGCAGGGCAGAGGCAGCTTGGCCCACAGCACTGTAAGCTTTGGCAGCGAGAGCCGCCGACAGCTTATAGGCTTTGGATGGGAGACGCGGACAATTCCTCCAAGTGGTGGCGTTTTGCGGGCACAGGTGCACCACAATCACTCTCTCCACCTGGAGAATGTCGAAGCACCCCCTAGCCGTTCCGCCATCGAGGGTAGTGAGGACGGAGGAAGGAGACGAGCGGCTTCTGGCCGTAAAAGGGGCCGTCCACGATTACATCACTTCATCATGCACCTCCGGGAAGAAAAGAAACCAGAGCAGAACGCGGTTGTGAGCCACGCTCCGCACTGAGAAACCAATCATCCAGCCGCGAGCGCTCAGGGCTGGGCGGTGTATTCACCTCCAACCTGATGCTCACAGCTGCCCGGGCAAGCATGACCGTCAACTCTGGGTCCGATTTGCCAGTGGCGACAACACCCGAGGGAGGCAGCCCCACCGAATCTTCATCCTCAGAGGTCAACAGCCCATCCCCCGATGCTGCAATCGACATCTGATCCCCCGGCGGCACACCGAATGACATGCTGGGACCGCCATAAGACAGCCCAGCAGAATCACCCAGCAGCCGCACAGAACAAGCGCTGCGGAAGGGGTGAGAGGTCAGTGGGGCATGGACCGGCGGAGAAGCTCTCACTGTCAACCTCAAATCTCCCAGAGCACTAGCCGGCGGTCCTCTGCTCGTGGCAGTGTGTGGTAGTGGTAGTGACAGAGGGGTCTGCTCCTTTCCTTTTAAGAACGGAGAGACTCGATTGCAGCGTTGCCATGGTCATGCACTCGCAGTGCGGGCATGAACCATCCATGAACGTGTCTTCAGTGGGCTGAATGCCCAGACACGGAAGACAATGCTCGTGGCCGTTGTCAGAGGACAGGAAACGACCGCATCCAGAAGGACACGGACAAAACGGCATCTTTAAAAAGAAGCGAATCGTCCGTGATTTGCTCTTTTAGGAAATCTGCTCTTTTAGTTGAAGCGCCCAGGGGAATTGCTGAAAGGGACACCGCTGTTCGCGCCGTACCGCCAACCAGAACAGCTTCCCGACACACAGCAGATGAATGGCTTTGTGGAGTATAACAGCTTTTCATACAACCACTCGGCTCCGAAGCAAAAATCTGAAGAGTGGATGCACCTGTCACCTATTTATACCTGTATGCACGGGGAGTGGCTCAGGTATGCAAAATCCACTAGCCAATTTTCATTGGTGTTTTCTCTTAAACTCAGAGATGATTGGTCTCCCAAGTGAGACCCTATATGTCGTTCGACATAACTCGTAGTGACCGACAGATAGGGAACTTGCTTGGTAGACCACCTGGTACAGTATTGCACTTGCAGGTCAGCCCTGTGAAAGCACAAGTCGCGATAAAACAGCTCAACGGTTGATTTAGCAAATGCGTTTTTATCTCACGTTTACTTTTGATAACACTAGGTTTAGGGTAAGATTTAGAGTAGATGGTAATTTTTTTCAAAAGTGATAGAATATTAACCTTTCAGTTCAACTCACTGGACATTGTCATCATATGTACAACAGCCAAACTAATAAAACGTTGCCAGACACACTTCTATAATCACTCACTGGACATTTCACTAGAAAGTGTTGCAAAACATGCAAGAAGTGACAATATAATTTTGCAGAAATGTTGCCACAGGCATATATTTCCAATGAGTCTGGGCTGGAATTATAGGACTTGCATATTATGCACTCCCTAAGCAAAGGCAGTCTGAAATTGTAGGTAGTGAAATTATTCTAGCTCCTAAAATGCCTAATTTTGGCCAGAATTTTTGGGAATATCATGTTTCCTTCATGAATGATGTCATTTTATCATGCGTTGCAACAAGTAATAAACATTTTCATGTAATACGGTGGATAGAGCCAACCCAGAGGATAATTTTATAGCTCACAGGTAGCTCAGTAGACTTAATTGAGTTCTGTTATTTTCATTGAGGAACCAACTTTGTCTAAAATATTTTTCTTAAAATCCTTTAGGATAAATAAAAATGGACAGAGAATTATGCTTAATAGCATAGCCAAGATAATTTGATCCTTGAGCAATTTAAAGCATTACTGAGATCTCTTCTGAAAATTTAAGACTTTTTGTTCTCCGGTTCATGTTATCACTGTAATTCAGATATTAAAGAGATCTGAAAGATTTACTGATGGGAAGTAGTGATATATAATTTAAAATGTTTAATTTTGCCATTTCAAATATGAGACACATAAGGTTACTGCTCAAATCAATCAATTATGAAGTTTCATTTCGATGCTGTTTATGTAGACAGCTGCCCATGTAGGCATTAGATACTGAAACAGCTCACTAGGATTTGAGACACAAGATTCTATTTCAAAATGGCAGCTCATGTTTTAACTTCTTTGTATGCACGTCGCAAGGTGTATTGAGGCCATGTGAATTGTAATTTGCAGGGGAGAACTGTGAAAATATAAAGACAGATAGAGAACTGGAGTGAGATGATTGTCTTGTGGGAGCAAAGTGATGGGTGATGATAATAAATTATTCTTTTGTATAGGGAGAGAATTTTTTCTTACACTTATGCAGATGGCCGGACTTGCATTTCAAGAAAAAAAATGATGAAATTCTTTTTAGAAAAGCTGCAATGATAAAAGTCTGGTTGATTTTCATGGACAGCAAAAGGATTTTGGCAACAGACTCCAGTTAAGCTTCATGCTGATGATTTGTGTTGAATTAAAGAGATTTAGCGAGAACTTGGGTAAAGCATATTAGACAAGTCAAAGTACATCATTTGAAGAATAGTGCACAATAGTGTACTGCCTAGTTTTTTTCAGCAGCCTTGGTTAGGATTTTTTTTCTCCATTCATTTACTCCATAGACATTTCAAAAATATTCTTCAGTAGTTTTAAGTTAAGTTATAAACTAACCAACAGCTGAATCCCAACTTGTGGTTTGGTTTGGTTCATGACTCACAAGCTTTGATTTGAAGTAAAAGTAAAAACATAAAAGAAGTAAAAAGCATAAAAGTATTTGAAATGGTAACACTTACTGTATGTACAAGGTAAAGACTATGTATGTAATCAAATAATAAATAATTATTTAAAACTAATGACTAAGTTGTTGATTATACACTAACATTAAAAAGTTTTTGGGATTATTTTTTTGAAGAAATTAATAATTTTATTCAGCAAGGATGCGTCTCCTCCTGTATTATTGAGTATTATTGAGCCAGTTCTTATGTATGGTGCCATTTGTTTTTTTCATATGCTTACAGCTGCTAATAGGAACAAACTTTTAAAGATATATAATTTGGCTAGTAGGATTATTGGTATTCCTACTCCTAAATTATCAGACTGTTACTTCAGCTACAATCCGGAAAGCACACATAATCCTAACAGACCCAGATCACCCACTCCATCGGTATTTCAGACCTCTCCCATCTGGCCGTACCTATGTGTAGAAGGACTAACTTTAGTAAGAGTTTTGTTCCTACAGCTATACTAACTTTAAACACATAGGAAATCAGCCATCAACTTACACTCTTGCATTTATTATTTTTTTTTTTTGGGGGATGTAACTGTTCGTGAATGTATTGTGACAAGTGTGTATATTATGTGTAGCTGTCCTTGTGATTTATACGCACCTTTTAAAATTATAATAGATATAAAATTATCTATCTAATCAAAAATGGCAGTAAAAAAATGATATTTAAAAATAAATGCTGTTCTTTTTAACTTTTTATTCAACATAGAATCCTGAAAAAAATGTCTCACTGCTTTCACAAAATATGTGCCTCTATATACATTTCTGCAACAGCGTAATTGCATACCTTACTGCACATTTTGCGGCAGTTTCAAAGTACAATGTCCAGAGAGTGGTGCTAAAACACGTTCAATTTGTGACCGTGGCACGTTTTTATTATGTTGGTACAGGCACGTATTGCTGAGTTTTTATTACGCTGCTTGAGGTATGTATTGCGGCTATTCAGAATTGAAATATCCAGGGAGTATCACTTAAGGTTAATGCTCTATCATGTTGGAAATATCCCTTACACCAAACCCAACCCTAAACCTACCCGATAGTGTTAACAAATGCAAAAGTGATATAAAAACACATTTGACACATAAAAACACGCTGCTGAAGAGGCACTGACCAGGAGAGATGCACAAATTACAGTCGAGCCCTTTTGAATAGCCACCTTATGCAAATGCTGCCGCAATCAGAAAAAAATAATTTTTCCTGAGTGAAGAGAAAATCGAAAAAGTTAACTGAATAGGTGATTTTATTTCACCAGGCAGCTGAAGTCAAAGTACATCTTTCTTTGCCTTGACTTACTCAAATTAGACAGCTTTACAGGATTAAAGGATTAGAGGGGGAATTATTTTATGGGGCAGTAAGGCGGTGCGTTTGAACACTTTGACCCTGTGCCCTTTTACATTGATCCATAATCAATTTTCCCTGCTCGGATCCTAAACGCAAGTAATTGCAAACCTGGATGAAGCTCGGCAGTGAAGGACAATTACTGCCCAGACTAACAAGTGTAACCAATATGCCTTTATATGTATATATATATATATATATATATATATATATATACTACTTTATTTTATTTCATAGGGTTTGGAGTTTGGAGCACAGCTTCTTCTCTCCAAGTGCCATTTGGCAAAGTAAAAATATAAAATGTGCCAAAAGGTAAAACTAAATGTTGCACTCAATTTTGAAATGTACGAAGAAAGTAAATCAAAATTAGTTATTTTATTTAATCATGATGAGTTTTGCAAGATTTGTGTTTACATATACTGTACCTAGTAAGGATTTTGAAAATCTTTTTCATATAATCTTTCGGTATTTCAGACCTCTCCCATCTGGCCGTACCTATGTGTAGAAGGACTAACTTTAGTAAGAGTTTTGTTCCTACAGCTATACTAACTTTAAACACATAGGAAATCAGCCATCAACTTACACTCTTGCATTTATTATTTTTTTTTTTTGGGGGATGTAACTGTTCGTGAATGTATTGTGACAAGTGTGTATATTATGTGTAGCTGTCCTTGTGATTTATACGCACCTTTTAAAATTATAATAGATATAAAATTATCTATCTAATCAAAAATGGCAGTAAAAAAATGATATTTAAAAATAAATGCTGTTCTTTTTAACTTTTTATTCAACATAGAATCCTGAAAAAAATGTCTCACTGCTTTCACAAAATATGTGCCTCTATATACATTTCTGCAACAGCGTAATTGCATACCTTACTGCACATTTTGCGGCAGTTTCAAAGTACAATGTCCAGAGAGTGGTGCTAAAACACGTTCAATTTGTGACCGTGGCACGTTTTTATTATGTTGGTACAGGCACGTATTGCTGAGTTTTTATTACGCTGCTTGAGGTATGTATTGCGGCTATTCAGAATTGAAATATCCAGGGAGTATCACTTAAGGTTAATGCTCTATCATGTTGGAAATATCCCTTACACCAAACCCAACCCTAAACCTACCCGATAGTGTTAACAAATGCAAAAGTGATATAAAAACACATTTGACACATAAAAACACGCTGCTGAAGAGGCACTGACCAGGAGAGATGCACAAATTACAGTCGAGCCCTTTTGAATAGCCACCTTATGCAAATGCTGCCGCAATCAGAAAAAAATAATTTTTCCTGAGTGAAGAGAAAATCGAAAAAGTTAACTGAATAGGTGATTTTATTTCACCAGGCAGCTGAAGTCAAAGTACATCTTTCTTTGCCTTGACTTACTCAAATTAGACAGCTTTACAGGATTAAAGGATTAGAGGGGGAATTATTTTATGGGGCAGTAAGGCGGTGCGTTTGAACACTTTGACCCTGTGCCCTTTTACATTGATCCATAATCAATTTTCCCTGCTCGGATCCTAAACGCAAGTAATTGCAAACCTGGATGAAGCTCGGCAGTGAAGGACAATTACTGCCCAGACTAACAAGTGTAACCAATATGCCTTTCTCCCCACATTTCAGAGCCCATGGTCCAGACGCCATGATCCTCGTGGATGGCCAACCGATGCAGTCTAACGGGGAACTTGGTCTCTCACAGATGCTTCATATCGCTACACAGATAGCAGCAGGCATGGTCTACCTGTCCTCCCAGCATTTTGTGCACCGTGACCTGGCCACCCGCAACTGCCTCGTGGGTAACGGCCTGCTCGTGAAAATTGGGGACTTCGGGATGTCCAGAGACATCTACAGCTCAGATTACTATCGAGTAAGTATCACAATAGCTTAAAGTGGTCATATGATGCGATTTCAAGTTTTCCTTTCTCTTTGGAGTGTTACAAGCTGTTCGTGAATAGATAAGATCCCTAAAGTTGCAAAGACTAAAGTCTCAAACCCAAAGAGATATTCTTTATAAAAGTTAAGACTCGTCCACGCCCTCCTAAAACGCCTCGTTTAATCACGCCCACACATGTCTACGTCACTGTGTGGGAAGATTTGCATAACGGCGCCCAAATGTTCAAACAAAGAAAGGCGGCGTAACTTTGATTCTCGCTGTAGTATTGTTGCCGCCGCCACCACCATGTCGTGGAGACGCTGTATGTTTTGTTGTGAAAGCGAAACTACTTTGTTTGGTCTTTCAAAAGAGGACACAACTAGAAATCAGTGGTTAAGTTGTATTTACTGTTCCAGAACAGTTCAAACCAATATTTGTGTGTGTGCAACGCATTTTACGGAGGACGAGGACTGTTTCCTGGGAGAGTAGCCTACAATGAGAAATTGGATTGTGGAGTGAGTCTTCGTATTCAAGCCAGTCGTAAGCTGAAGGCCAGAAACATCTTTATCAGCTGCACATACACACGCTTACTCACAGTCTACAATATTGACAAAGCAGAGAGATTACGAAATTATTACCGCATTGGACACATTCACTGTGTCAAGTGATTATAAATAGGTAAGTCTCTTATGCTCACAAAGGCTGCATTTATTTGATCAAAAATAGAGTACAAACAGTAATATTGTGAAATATTATTACAATTTTAAACAACTTTTCTATTTTAATATATTTCAAAATGTAATTTATTTCTGTGATACAAAGCTACATTTTCTGCATCATTACTCCAGTTTTCAGTGTTGATTCTTCACAAATCATTCTAATATACTGATTTGCTCCTCAATAAATATTTATTCTTATTATCAAATGTTAAAAATATAGATAATATATGATATATATGTTTTTTTCCAGAACACTTTGATGAATAAAATTTTTTGAAAGAACAGCATTTATAAAAAAATGTTGTAACAATTTAAGTCTTTATTGTCATTTTTGATCAATTTAATGCAGCCTTGTTGAATAGAAGTATTTTGTTGTTTTTTTATTACTGACCCCAAATATTTGAAAGGTTGTATATTTACAGTATTCATTCTCGTTGGTGTACGTGCTCTTTCATGCCCTCCGTAGGGTCTGTGCATCACGCTGCTGCAGCACAGTTCATTGCACTAATGCACTGCCTCACACACAAACACACACACACAACAGTGTCTCTTTCCTCCTCAACAGTGAGCGCTCTGCTTGAAACTACACACAGCAACCGGTAATAAAAATGACTTCAGAAAGCACATACTGTATGATCTCTCCTTTAACACACTAAAGTGTTCTATAATTGACAGAGTATATAATCTTGCATTATAGTTCATCAGAATCAGTGGTTTTATGTTTGTGACGAATTGCAGCTCCAAAAGCTTTTAAACTTTTTTTTTTTCATAGAAAATATGTGATGCTGTTTTTTGTTCAAAGTCAGCCTCTGAAAACAGTTAGCGCACACTGATTACGCAATTCACAACTTCTGCAACAAGTGTATTAGTTTATCAGGGTCTGCAAAAGCTGAAAGTAATACATTGATGTGAATCTTTAAACTATAGAATTTATATTTCAGTATTATATGTTCAGAATTTCTAGAATGCCAAGCAAGAGCAAAACTGTTGCATTGCATGCATCTTTTTAGTTAGCCAAAAGAGCTTTTGATAACCAGTCAGATCTAAACTAATAGACTAAGCTGTTAACTTGTTTACAAGAAGAGCGAAATGTCATCCATACCACGTAAGATGTCTGTGAGCAATGCTTGATGTGTAATCTTTCTTGTAGGTGGGAGGTCACACCATGCTGCCCATACGCTGGATGCCTCCGGAGAGCATCATGTACAGGAAGTTCTCCACCGAGAGCGATGTATGGAGCTTCGGAGTCATTATGTGGGAGATCTTCACCTATGGGAAACAGCCATGGTTTCAGTTATCCAATAATGAGGTAAATGTTGGCAAAACCATTGTTAGAACATCAGTGTGAATATGACATTTTTAGAACGTGAGTGTGATCTCTACAGGCGGGGTGTAATGCTGTCGGAGATCAGGTTAGAAGCTCACATCTCACCACACACACACAGTTCGGCTGGAAAACCTTGTGAGCTGTCTACCTAGAAAGTATTTTAAGGCATCATATGTGCACTGACGCGAGGGCTGTTAAAAAAGGTAGAATAGGTCCAAAGTCTGAATTATATATCCGTTTCTCGTGGAATTGTCAGTCCTGTTTTACATTATGTCAAGCTCATATTCATATTCAGGCTCTCATAGTCTCTCTATATATGTGACCCTGGATCACAAAACCAGTCATAAGTAGCACGGGTATATTTGTAGCAATAGCCAACAATACACTGTACTGTATGGGTAAAAATTACACATTTTTCTTTTATGCGAAACCCAAATGTTCAAACAAAGAAAGGCGGCGTAACTTTGATTCTCGCTGTAGTATTGTTGCCGCCGCCACCACCATGTCGTGGAGACGCTGTATGTTTTGTTGTGAAAGCGAAACTACTTTGTTTGGTCTTTCAAAAGAGGACACAACTAGAAATCAGTGGTTAAGTTGTATTTACTGTTCCAGAACAGTTCAAACCAATATTTGTGTGTGTGCAACGCATTTTACGGAGGACGAGGACTGTTTCCTGGGAGAGTAGCCTACAATGAGAAATTGGATTGTGGAGTGAGTCTTCGTATTCAAGCCAGTCGTAAGCTGAAGGCCAGAAACATCTTTATCAGCTGCACATACACACGCTTACTCACAGTCTACAATATTGACAAAGCAGAGAGATTACGAAATTATTACCGCATTGGACACATTCACTGTGTCAAGTGATTATAAATAGGGGATCCTGCCAAGCACGTAATCCACACATGGCGAGTCATATTGACGTTTGTTGTCCTCTGGGGCTCGAGCGTCTGGCCACAGGAATGGAGCATGACTGGAAGAGAGATTGAGGTACTGTCATCAGTGACCAATTCAACCGCCTTTGTCAAGACGTTATAAGTGGCACATCGACGTCCTGTCACCTAATGTCCTGCCAAGTATCTTTTTGCATGAGATGTTTTTGATAACTGTGTTTAGAGCCTCCAATTATTGTACAGAAAATGGATTCAGGGAAAAGCACAGCACAGGCTCGATCCCTCAAACACACTGCGGATTGACTTAGCTGTCGTCTTGGGTTTTCTTCACCACAAATAGCCGATTACACGCTATAAATAAGTGAAATGTACAGGTCGCCCTGTCATTTTGGTTTTTAACACCCTGTAAATAAACCACTCATGACATTAAATGTCATCACATAGGCGAGGTTTTCTTTCTAACTCTTTAAAGGTCGGTTTTTACTTGAAATTCGGCCAAATTCGGTTTTAAATGGTTGGAGAAATCCGTTATCGGCCATGGATGCATGAATCTGCTTCCCCGGTTAAGTATAAAAGCGTAAATGCCCAGAGAGTAGCTCTAGTGGGGCTGTAATCCATTCTCCACCATGCCGCTTTGCTCTTCACACCCATAATCCAATCTAGCCCTCTACCATTGAGCCACAGACTAGCCGGTAATCCAGTTTACAAACTACCAAAATAAAGCAAAAAACATGTTGCCTTCTTCCTGAAACCCACACCATGCTGACGGAATGGAAATATGGTCAATCAGCAGAGCGATTCTTCATTTTCTGCTTTCAACCTTTTATTGTCTAATGGGCTTGTCAATTTCCAAACTGCCAGATAATTGCTCCAGTCTCAACCACAAAGCCCAAGGTGATACAGTGGATAGTGGTTTGAATGATTGCTTAACCAATTTTAATTGCTTGTCTTAATGAGGGATTTGAAAGTAATTAACATTATTTAAGGGCCGGGACATGTGTGAGTGTCCTGTAAGTCTATTATTAAGATCACTGTTACTCAGCTCGTTTAAATGATCAATTAGCAATTCACATGAATTTATCCAGTAACTCTAATACCATTTGAAATACAAATTAAGGTGAGACACATGTAGGCCACCAGGTACTATAACATACAGCACGATAGAACGATAGATAGATAGATAGATAGATAGATAGATAGATAGATAGATAAAAATCAGTTATATGAATTTTCTTTTTTATCTTTCTTAATCCTACTTATACTGCATCAATCCAAATTTGAATTTAACAGTCAACAACCATGCAAGACACTTTTTTTTTGCAGGTTTTTATAGATAAAACTTGCTGATTACTAGAGATGACAGAACATATTGATGTTTTTAATTAGCTACACTTTCAGATGTATTTTTTAGTAAAACATTTTGATTTTGTTCCATGCAAAAAAAATAATAAGATCTAATATCACAAATGAGATGGTTTCACAGCAGGGGTGAACTGATATGAGAGGCATCTGCAGTGTATAATGCAGCCTTTTATTTCACTACATCCCTCCCTAGGATTCTGAATTAAAGAGTTTGCAGCCTTTTTTCTTAAAAGAGAACATATTATAGAGTTTATATGAGAAACAGGGCAATGATTACTGTGCAACAGGACATTTTTTCACCGCAAAAAAACAACAACAAAAAAAACAGTGTTTGTTATCTTGTTTCTAGTCAAAATGTCTAAAAAAAAAATCTTAAATCAAGATGCATTTACTAGATAAGCAAAATGGCACAAGA
>NW_015555782.1:356714-371450 GCF_001515605.1 Sinocyclocheilus anshuiensis | reverse complement strand
TGTTTGGTGGGGGGGGGGGGATTAAGTGCATTTGGCTTAAAATAAGTAACATTATCTGCCAGTGGGGTAAGAAAATTATTCTTGTTTTAAGAGCATTTTACTTACCCCACTGGCAGATAATTTCACTTGTTTTAAGTAAAATTCACTTAATTTGGATTCCCCACCCAGCAAGAAACAATGCTAAATATCTTATGCGATTTTGCTTATCTAGTAAATGCATCTTGATTTAAGAATTTAGATATTTTGACTAAACAAGACAAAAATACTAAGACACGCCTTTTTTGGAGTGTTCATACTTCATACAGTATATTGTACATTTCTAAAATGTTACAGACATGTCAGCATTGTGTCAGAATGAGTACAGTGTGCGCTAAACAAGTCCTTGTCCAACCACAGTACACAAGTGTGATTTCACACATCATTGTTTTATGAAACATGTCAGTATACAATTCATAATGTGATGCTATCATGTCTCGCTGCAGACTTCCTGTTTGCACCTTCATTTTGCATCCTCTCCCTACTATCACTTGCAATAAGAACAGCTAAAATACAAATAAACACAGACACATTAACAGAACACAGGCTGAAAAAGTTATTGACTATATGCAGCAGACAGTAGTCACAGGAACTTGGCTAATTTCTAATGTGGAGGTAGACATCCATTAGTCTGCTCTCTGCCAGCCGGAAGTAGGATCAATGTAACGGCTCACAACAGAGGGAATAGTAATTACAAAGAGAATTTCACGCTGAGCTGGAAGGACTCCAGTAACACCCGGCAGTCCCGTGGACATTTCCTGCTGGCACAGAAATAGATTTGCAAATAAACCATTTTAATCGAGCTGAGTGCATGCACAATTAATGCATTATTGTTTAGTCAATTTGGCTCAAATAGTGAAGGAACAAATCATTGGTATTATTAAAGCGAATACAATTTATATTTTTATGTTTAATAATCATCTCATGTCCTTGTTTTATTTATTTGTTACATTCGCAAACTCTGTGTTTAACAGAGTGGATCAGGATAATCACTGTGTTATGTATTGTTTTTATGTCTAATTGTAATATATAAGAATTCCATTTAGAGTCCAATATGCGCTGAGAAGAACAACTTTATATCCGTTACTTTCATTAAGGTCCTCTCAGATGGTCTGTATGTATATATATATATATCTCACATCTCACCACACACACACAGTTCGGCTGGAAAACCTTGTGAGCTGTCTACCTAGAAAGTATTTTAAGGCATCATATGTGCACTGACGCGAGGGCTGTTAAAAAAGGTAGAATAGGTCCAAAGTCTGAATTATATATCCGTTTCTCGTGGAATTGTCAGTCCTGTTTTACATTATGTCAAGCTCATATTCATATTCAGGCTCTCATAGTCTCTCTATATATGTGACCCTGGATCACAAAACCAGTCATAAGTAGCACGGGTATATTTGTAGCAATAGCCAACAATACACTGTACTGTATGGGTAAAAATTACACATTTTTCTTTTATGCGAAAAATCATTAGGATATTAAGTAAAGATCGTGTTCCATGAAGATATTTTGTAAATTTCCTACCATAGATATATCCAAATTTTTGATTAGCAATATGCATTGCTAAGGACTTCATTTGGACAACTTTAAAGGCGATTTCTCAATATTTCGATTTTTTTGCACCCTCAGATTCCAGATTTCCAAATAGTTGTATCTCGGCCAAATATTGTCCTATCCTAACAAAACATACATCAATGGAAAGCTTATTTATTCAAATGTGTTATATTTAAATATATATATATATATTTTATATATTTAACTATTATATACCTCTTATTTTAAAATATTTCATAATATTTATTTAAAGAATTTATAAAAAATAGTTCAGCCTAATTAAAAATCTTTTTTTTTTAAATGCATTACCATTCAAAAGTGTGGGTTCTGTAGGATACTTTTTTTAAAGATACTTTTATTTAGCAAGGATGCATTAAATCCTGGGGAAAAAGCATCCTGGTTTCCACAAAAATATTAAGCAGCACAACTGTTTTCATCATTGATAAGAAATGTTTATTTAGCACCTAATCAGGATGTGAGACTGAAGCCTGCAGTAAAGATACTGAAAATTCAGCATTTCATCACAGGAATAAATTACATTTCGAAATATATTAAATTAGAAAACATTTATTTGAAATTGTAATAATATTTCAAAATTTTACTGTAATGTTTGATGAGAAAAAAAATGCAGCCTTAGCTTCTTTCAAAAACATTTTTTAACTTTTTTTTTTACGGACTCCAAACCTTTGAATGGTAGTGTATATGTGTGCTAAGTATTTTTATGCCTAATATTTTAGATTAGAATGCTAATACAAATCAATTGGGAGTTTAGTGTGAGCAAATTATGGGAATGGGACAAATAGAGAGTCAAAATCCCACCCAACATTTGACATTTCAACCAACATTGCTGTATCAGATTGATGCTCAAACCAAGGTTATTTTCGTAAACGAAAACTAAAACTAAGACTAAAACGATTGATGAAAAAACAATTTCGTAAACTGAAATAAAATAAAAACGTCAAAATAATTGAAAAACTAAAACGAAACTAAACTAACAACAGTTATTGAAAAACGAACTGAAATACAATAATAATTATCATAAATAATCGTTTTCGTAATCATTATGTTCTCACCCTTTGGCGGAAAAATATACAGCTGTGTGGAGGTTTAGGGAAATAGCCTACCTGTAATGGCGCATCACGCACATGGGGTTATCTGACGGAGAGACGCAAAGCAGTTTAAAGCCTGCACAGGTCCTGTTTGGTAAACGTGCACCAGCAGTGCTTAACAGAACACCCGACCAATTATCTGACAGCAGCACTAATTTAATTCTGTACCAGACGAGAACCGTTTGACATGAAGACCGCGAGTCACGACCCGAACCGCACTAGCATTAAATCTATTACATCAGATAAGCAAGATTATTTATTTTATCATGTAACACAAGCAATCAAACCATCATTAGGCATTCTAAGTTGGTGCTTTGAAGAAAAAGACATGCAGCGCAACATGATCATTTACAGAAAAAAAGATGAGAACGCGCATCCTTTCTGTAAACAACAACTTTTGCCTAGCATCTTGTGATCACTCTGCCAGGCTTTTGAACAAATGTGCATTGGCTAAATCACATCATACACACGCTTATAATTCTTCATAAATGAAAAGAACATTCAAATACAAGCCTTTACTGTTAAATGCGATTGCCGTTATTATTGAATTTCATTAGTCCCAGTTTTGATTTGATGCATGGCTGTTCACGGAAAAGTGAGCAAGACACCACAGTTACAATATCATGATTATGGTTAAATAACTAAACTAAAACTAACAAAAATATGAATGAAACTAATAAAAACTAAACTGAATTTTATAGCAAATTTGAAAACTATATTAAAATAAAACGAATTAAAAAATTCAAAACTATAATAACCTTGGCTCAAACCAATAGAGTCACAGTGTGCAACATGAGTTCTATTTGACTGAAATAGCATGAAAAAGTAAACACACCACCTCTAAATCAATTGCACACATTTGCTCATTTCAGTCTTTCTCTTTTTTGCAGGTCATTGAATGCATTACCCAAGGTCGGGTTCTAGACAGGCCTCGCCTGTGTCCTAAGGAAGTGTACGACCTCATGTTAGGCTGCTGGCAAAGAGAGCCGCAACAAAGACTGAACATCAAAGACATTCAGAAAGTCCTTTATGCTCTGGGAAAAGCCACGCCTGTCTACTTGGACATCCTCGGCTGAGACTGGTGCGACGTCTCATCAGAACCCAACACAATCCAGGAATAACCAAACAAGCCCTTTTCCCCGCGTCGGCGCTCCACTGTAAAACCACCAACACGATGGAGATGGACTTTAAGTGCCTGCAACACTTTTTTTCGATACACTGGGTATACAGAAAAAAAGTTTAAAAAACAAATATTTAAAAACAAACTTTTACATTTTGTTTACAGTATATAGTGTACAGAATTATTCTACAAATACTACAAAAAAAATTTCCTAAAAAGTGATGGCGAAAGCAGAATGTTGCCTTCGGTGTGGCGGCACTGTGTTTGAGAAATGATGATTTACAGTGTTTCATTTTATAAGCATATATACACACATATATGAATATATTTTTTATTTATTTTCTTTCTTTCATTTTGAAGGTAAAGTATGGGTGCCTGTCATGTTTAGTGCTGTTGATATATTATCTTTTCAAGACGGCTGCTCTTTGGTTCTGCTCTGCTTTAACAGCTGGGATTTTGTGAGGAAAGCCTTATTAGGTTTCGATTATTTTGTCGATGCTGCGGTCAGCATCCTTTTCTCTTATTTTTTCTTCCTGCAACTTTGATTTGATGATCTATAGCTCTCAAGCGGGCAACTTCGAACCTTTAGAATACTGACGCGTTGATATATTTTCATCATACGTGATTGTATATACTGTAAATTTATATTCTTGTCAACCTGTTAACTTATTTTTTTTTTGTTTTGATTTCTTTTTCGACACAAGCGTTATTTTGTGACGTACTCTTTAGAAAGGGTCAGCCAGGAGAGAACATAAATATCACACAGTATCTTAAAATGAGCACGTGGCGGCTCATTAATAATACAGGGTCTCTAATATTGTCGGAGGGAAATGCATCATGGCTGAGTCCAGTCTGTAACCATGCTGCTGTACTTTTCTGAAAACTAGAACTAAACTGCAGGTTCAAAGTCACCAAGATCCTAAAATGACACCAGTTTGAATCGATGTTTCGCAATCTTCATAGCGTTTGATAAATATCAATGCCATCGCATCTAAAGTTAACGATTTCATGTTGTTGTCTGTAGCTAAACAGTTCTATGTTATTCCAGGGGCCGTTTCTCTGAGATGTTTGTTGATACGACACCAAATATTTTTGATGTCAGGATTTCGATGTCAACGGATTCTCTTTCCTCTTTGCAGTACCACAGATATTTGCAAACGACATATTAAAATGTATGTTTAGATTAAGTATTAAATAAATATCAGAACCTTGTCAAATCAAGTCTTTCCTGTTCGTTGTGTTTAGGGTGTCCATTGTTGGTAATGGGTAGCTTAACCTAGCTAGTTTTGACTCTAGCTGTCATGAAATTCATTGAGATGGCTGGATATACCCTGTCTTTTGCTCTTAAGGCAAAGCAGAGTGAAATCTAATAGTTTGTGGCCACCGTAAGCATTTTAACATCAGTGCCATACACTGTAGTGGCTTGCTGGCTAGCAATTAATGGAGGAAAAAGCCTTTGGGTCCTAACATATTTTAATGTGGCCATTTCTTTGAAAGATATTTAGCAATATAATTCCTTGTTATAAAACAGTCATTTTAAAATATGTAGAATGGGCAAATCATGTCATGTATTCAGCAGCAGTGCATTTAGTTTATTCATGTGGAAGCTGAAGCCATATGCAATGGCTGCATGGCTGTCAGGCTTAACAATTAACCATAATCACATCATTAAACCATTAAATGTAAAATATGCTCATACGCCTGTGATGGAAAAATTGTATGCTGTAAATGTAATGTTGCAGATTATGCAATTACCATATTTCATTATGCTTTATTATATGTGTCAACACTTTTGATACCTATTAGCAATCTAGGCAATTTAACATGTGCAATGCATCTACTTTAAGAAACATATCCAGGTCATATTTCACTCAAAAATTACAAGAAATAAATAGTAAATTATATTTAGCTTTTTTGTTTTTCTAAAAAAGTAAGCCTGTTTTTAGGTCGAATAAGATATTTTGCATCGCATTTAAACACAATTAACCCCTAATTCTGATTAATTATTATTAGTAGTAGTAGTAGTAGTAGTAGTAGTGATAGATAGATAGATGCTATCTATAGATATAGATATAGATAGAAAAATGCTAATTAATTTGATGTTTTCCTATACATTAGTTCTCCAAACAAATACTTTCGCCCCAGACTTATGGCATTAGTTGAGCAGACAGATAGATAGATAGATAGATAGATAGATAGTGTAATTAGCATGACAAGTACAAATGAGGAGATGAAGAAAAGCCTTGTAATTACTGTTTCGACTGGACAACTAGAGATTACTCTGTCCACTGTATAATTGCTCTATCAGACATGATGAACGTATGGCTTTTAAAGTGATAGCATTTGATACTCTACCCCTGACTGGAACTCTGTATATATGAGCCACTCATGTCTAGATGTGATTGCTTCAGGCAGATGAAGATGTTCTCTGTCAATGGTGTTATCATAATGAAGGGGGATTTTCAGGGAACACTGTGAAACCCAGCTGTTTCAGTATCAGTATTAAGTCCCTTAAGGGTGTACAGACTGAAAACTAATCCCACATTCCCTATTGCCTTCATAAACGCAACACAAATGTGCACTGCAATACATCGGAGTTATTATTATTCTGCTTTATTAGAACACTCTAGATTATTATTCATGGAATCATGACAGGTATGAAGCCAGTATTATAGCATAGATGCCTACAATATATTAAGATTCAACTGAAATGAACTTCAAATAAAATTAATAAATAATAAAAAAAATCACACCACTGTCAAATTACCAAGACCATTGCCTTAAAAGCTATTTAACCACTTTTCCAGCTCATTTCAAAAATCTAGAAAGCCTGCAATCATTCTCCATTTTAACTGATTGTCCTCTTTAGCTAAATATTACTATAATGCGATTAAAATCATGTAATCCTTGAGGGAGTTTAAGAGCTTTTCTAGACCAAAAAATCGAATCTCATCAGAGTGAGTTTCTCATATTGGGCAAGCAGACAGTGGGGTAAAATGTGCCACTTTGTGTTTTATTTATCTCTGAGTTCTACTGTATAGCTAATGATAGTAAAGTGCCAAAATAAATTTTAGCTTTTCATGATCTTAGTCTGCCTCTTAAAATTAAATGGTCCTTTTTGGATGTTATTTGCTGTGTCTTTATAAAAATCCTCTTTCACATGTTAAAAAGTGAGTATGAGGACATTACAATGGGAAGAAAGAGCACATATAATAGATTAGCTATTTTCGTTAAAAAAAAGAAAAAAAGTCTTGGGCCTCATTTATAAAATGTTGCGCAGAAAGCATCCTAAATTTGATCTTACAATCATCTCTCAAATATGCGTATGTGTGATTCATAGAATGAATGTACGCACAGAAAACACACGTACGCCTCTCTTTCAGATGTGAAATCTATGAATCGCAAATGATCTTGAACTTGCCGGCAACTGAATTGTTTCAAACGACTCCTAATTAATGTCATTAACATATAAAAGCTCACCAGTTGTCATCCAAATCCTTTCATTTAGAACAGCGAGCTGCAAGAACAGCTTACATTTCCAAAAACCTGCAGTACTCCGACAAGAAAAAGTGTGTATGTCTGCTCAGAACCTGATGTGACGCTAAGCACTTTTCCACGTCAAAGGCAGTTTTTACAAATATGAGTGTTGGCGTGGATTTAAGTGTACGCACACTCTAAGATCAAATCTGAGCATACACACTTTATAAATGAGGCCCTTACAATTTTAACCTGGGAAATGAATGCTGTCAAAGTGTCCTATTTTGAAAATCACAAGCCATATATGCAGACCAGATTATGGCTCTTTTGACTTGTGCCAGTATATAACCTCCTAGCAACCACTCTGAAATAGCAACTGCACAGAAACCAAATCAAAACCACGTTTAAGAAGACCATCTACATAGTCAAGCTCATGTTTTCTTCAAAAATTAAAAGATCTAGTTAATCTGAATTATATGCTTGTCATGATAGTCAGAAACATTCTGAATCAAACATGATGAAGGAAAAGACAATATCAAAAAAGATATCTGACAAACCTAACAAAATGCTTCTCCATACAATAGTTTAAAAAATAAAATAGTGCACCCAAAGAAATTTACATTTTCTGAAAATGCACTTAGGCCATGCAAGATATAAATGAGGTTTTTCTGCATCAGAAGAGATTTGGAGAAATGTAGCATTTCATCACTTGCTCACCAATAGATCCTCTGCAGTGAATAGGTACCATCAGAATGAGAGTTCAAACAGCTGATAAAAACATCACAATAATCCACAAGTAACGACTCCAGTCCATCAATTAACATCTTGTGAAGTGAAAAGCTGCATGTTTGTAAGAAAGAAATTCATCAAGGCATTTTAATGTTAAACCATTTCTGGCTAAAACAAGAGTCCATAATACATACTAATGCATCCTCTAGTCAAAAAGTCCATCTCCTAATGTCCTCTCACACTAAAATCCATATTTGTTTAGAGCGGTTTTGGACTGTTTGGACTGTCGCTGGTAAATGGTGCTTCATCTGTGCATATTTCTCTCCTGATTCAGAAATGGTGACTTTTTCACTAAAGAAAGCAGCATTATGGATATAAGACTATTATGGAAGAAGATATTTGAAAACAATGATCTGAAGTTTAATACATCTTAATGATTGATTTGTTTCTTGCATGCAGCTTTAATTCACAAGATGTTAATTGATGGACTGGAGTGGTGTGGATTATTGTGATGTTTTTATTAGCTGTTTGGGCCTTTATACTGACAGCACCCATTCACTGCAAAGGATTCATTGGTGAGCAAGTGATGAAATGCTAAATTTCACAAAATCTGTTCCGATGAAGAAACAAAGCCCAAAACCTACATCATGGATGGCCTGAAGGAGAGTAAATTTTCAGCTATTTTTTTCCTAAAGAGTTTGCTAAAAGCTGAGCAACACATCAAAGGTAATGAAAACTAAAAGTCTGCACTTCAACCCCGCAAACATTACACCATTGCATAGCGACAAGTGTTAAAAGTTTTAAAGCACAACATTGGCAGAAGTAACCACCCGACACACATTACGGTCATATTAAACGCTTAGTTTGGCAGGTAAAAAATTGCTCCCAAGAGAGCGACCCTATTTAGAAACACTATATCTAGATTAGTGATGATTTAATATTATGAATTATTGCACGCAGTTGCACCATAATCAAGTGTTACATTTATTCAGTGTAACTCTTGACTCCAATTTTTGAACTGGTAAATAAAAAAGAGGGGATAGAATCTAGGAATTTTCTTCGAATCAAGCCAAGCAAATCCAGTGACTGATCCAAATATGGAAAGCGGGAACAAAGGGAGAGTCACGTTGGGGAGCTGTACGTACTCGTGGTGCTTGCTCATGTCACCCCAGAGCAATATCCAATTCCGGCGACAGGTGTTGACACCTAGATTAACCTTGGTTTGCAGAGAGCCAGGCTGCCGAGAGCTTATTAGAATGCACTGGGGATGAGAGCTCCACTCCAGGGCTGCAACCCTCAGGGGCTTTGCCCGCTGTGTGTGTCTGACAGCTCGACTACATGTCTGCTGTGTGAGTGTGTACCATCTAAAAAGAGGACGTGTGGACTGCGGCAACATCACATTACTGCACACACAACCGTGCTCCATCACCTTTCAACCCGGTTTCTCCTGCAGGTGGAACTCCTTTCATGTGCACGCTTTCACTCACACTTAAGTTTAATTGAGCTAAAAATAGGTTTTAAATCAACCCTCTACACTGTGAGTAAATCACTCACATATGCGAATAAATAATGTCTATTGTTAACTGTTGTCTAATAAAGTGTTAGATTTCACTTACCAGTGCTTGAGGCTAAGAATAAGTTCAGTACAGATATATTTTTAAACCAGTTTGAGCAAACGTGATTAAGTTTTATTTGTCAAAAGTGTAGTCTTTCAGATCATATTACACACACACACATATATATATATAACAAGCAGTGTTAGGTAAGTTACTCTAAAAAAATAATAACTATCTAATAATTGCATCTTCACCATTGTAATTACTGTTCTAATTACTCTTTCTAGGTTACTCTCTTTAGGTTTCATTAAAAACATACATTTTAATAATAGATGTTAAATTTTGATGTTAAATCCACTATTGTTTTATATAGAATTGTTCTATAGTCTATAAAGTCTTTAATACAATTACATCAGAAGTAACTGTAAATAAATCACAGAAAATGAAAAAGAGTAATCCCATTTTCAAGGCAAAAGTAATTAAATTACAGTAATTAATTACTTAGTAATGGATTACACCCAACACTGGTGGCAAGTAAACAAACAAACTAGCCAATGGTGATTCTATTGCCAAGGTGTGTAGATTCTAACTGTATCTCTAATTTTATCATTGCTCCTTTGCTAAATGATAAAAAAAAAAAAAAAACGCTCAATTTACTAATGAACAGCCACCAATGGCCTTCTGTGTTTTCATACACTGTTTGTGAAGTTTTCACACAAGATTCACTAAATTATGTGCTGAATGCAGTTTGCACACCTGATGTTGTCAGTCAGTTCTGAGTCACTCGGCTCTTTAAAATGGTGAAAAGTATGGATATATACCTGGATATCACCCTCTTTTCCATCATTTTGATCTTCTGTTGAATTACTGCTGCCATGATCAATAGGAAAAAACGTAAACATTACATTTCATTTACCGACTGCTTTCTGTGGGCAGCAATATGATGCTAATTGTGCCAGACAAATAGCGTAGAGTTCTGTGAATGAGACACGATAATGAGCCTAATTTACATAAGATCGGTGTTTGCGCTGAAATGAATGACAATTACTTAAATTAAATACTATTTCAGTGCATTTAGCACCATTTAGCATGTCACAGCCGTGAATTGTGATTTGCTACTTGCCATTGATAGCCAGTGACCAGAAGGGGTTAAGGTTTTTCCGGTTAGGTTGGCCCGCTGGCCCCTGCTGGTAGATTTTTTAATTACACTGAAAATTAGAAATATAGAAAATAATTGTTAGTGAAATTTACTTGTCATTTTTCAGAACTGACAAGCAACGCATTGAATTAAATGTGAAATTTCAAAGTAATAAATGGAATTCCCTTGTAAAAAGTACTTCTATAAAATTTGTTTTATTTGCAATCTCAAAAAAAAAAATCTAATTTTACAGTGTACACTACACATCTTTCAAAAAAGTGATTTTTTTTTTCCATTAGCCACCTCTTCTGACAAAATAAATAAATAAATATGATTTAAAAATTTGTTCACAAAATTTGGTCTGACAGGTTTGAAAGCAGTTTTGCTGCATCCTAGCCCTGGACAACGAAGTAGCACAGCTTAATTCAGATTGGAAATATAATGATTAGTTGTCAGGCAGATGCATGGTGCCCTTTACATCTGAACTCCACAAACAATTTATACAAAGTGTGCATCACTTAATTGGCCTTTTGATCAGAGCGGAAAGCAAACATTCCAGTCATTTCATGTAAAAGTTCTTCATGGCTATTACTGACTACTTTCCATCAATTACACACCAGCGATGAATTACATGCTTAAAAGCTGCACTTTCTTTTTTTTTCTCTGTTATAATGCTTTTATGCTTGCTTTTGCTTTTTGAGTTGATAATATTTTATGCTGTAACATATCTGATTGACAGATTTCAGGTAACTTCCAAAGCTGCAAAACCATGTGCAGTACTATTTTATCAAATTTCAAAAGGCTGAACATTATGTAACCACAATACATTAGAACAAAAAGTACATCGATATTTCATTTGATTCAGTAAATGAAATTTTGATGACATTTCTAACACTTTCAATGTACATTGTTTAGTAAGAATTATGAGCGATAATAATGGTGCCTTAGCAAGCACAACTAATAACGTTTGTTAAAGATATTATTAAGCAGGATTATTATAAAGTGCGTTTGAAATATCCTCAGCTGTTTTGCTCCTAAATATGATTCTCACATCCTGTTCTAATAGCTCAAGCCTTCAATGAAAAACTGAACCATATCTTAAAACGCAACAATCTTTGCCGTGTCTTTAAACTGTCATTTAAAGATAAAAAATATAATGTATGGCAGCTTTATTACATCCTGAACAGTAACTGCTGCGCTCTTTAAATTATACACTTATCTGAATGTTTTAGTTACATAATTTAGTTACATTTATATTTAAAGCATTTAGCTGATGCTCTTATTTAGAACAGCTTACATAAAGTGCTTTATATGTAATGTGAAAGTGTCCCCAGCATATTCTAATAGACATCTATCAGAGATCAGAAACCTTTCTGTGCAACCTCAATGCTGTTATTTACACTCAGATTAGTGAATCATTTACATGCTATTTTTATGCATTCCCACAATCAGTATACACATACATTCAAACCTGACTAATTGCATCTAACTCCAAGCTCTTCAAGCAGCCAATTCTGTGCTTTATAGAAGCCCTGAATGCAGAGTATCTCGCAGGCATGCATAGCAGATTGGTCATTGTGCCTGTCACATCCACTGCCTGCACGGATCGATGTTTCTTAATCTAATTAGCTGGGCTTGACTTTATGTTGCCCATCATTCGCAGGACACCGTGTGAAGGTCAAGTTCTCCTTCAGAGGTGGAAGCAGATAGACAAGCATGTAAGCAACTGCTGTATTTACCTCTGAAACATTTTTTTTATTTTAACTGGCAAACACAACTTACGTTTCCTTCATAAAATGTAAACATTAGTTACTTCTTATTTGTTGCCTACTTGAAGTTTCTTTCACAAGAAATTCCCACTAAAGCAATAATTCCACTGGATCTATAATCATCTCACCTCTTTGCATCCCTGATTAATTGTAAGTTCATTACTGTACATTATTCTGCCATGCATAACGGTGTATCTATGAAATGTGATACTAAATATACACAGTATATTACAAACTAACTCCTCCCTAGTCCCCTCTTGAATTGTCTTATATTTCGAATGCACAAATTAATAAGAATGCTGTACAAAGTCAGCAGTTTCCCACACGCCCACTTCTGCGCTAGTGAGAATGACAGCGCATCTTTCAATGCACCAAAGTCCTTTCAAGCATTCCCTTGGATTTCTGTCAAAGCACTGTATCTTTGACAAAGAGAGCAGGGCGGCGTGCCACAAAGGTTGTTTGGATAACAGAGCAACATCTGATTCCTGTAGCTCTTCTCTGTAGCTCACTCTCTGAGCTGTCAGAGGCGGTGAGACGAGCGGATGGGACGCTTTAGCTGGCAGAGGCCTCTCACCTTGAAACTCGAAGGGTCAATGTGCAGTGCTGTCATTAGGTAACATTGGATGCACTCTTTCACATACACGTGCAGTTCCCGCTTGTAAGTCACTTTCATTGTAGCTACTGTGGCAAGATGTGCCTCCTTTGATGGCGTTAAAATAAGGACTTGGAGCTAAAGCACTTTTTCATGCTCTTTCTCCGAGAGAAACCTGAATAAATGATAACAGCACGAAGACAATTCTGCTAATAAAAATGCCGCTTTTCTATTTTCATCTGAGCATGAATAGTAATACGGGGAGCTGCAAATGCATGTTGGCAGTGGAGGTGAGCTAACCTGGCCTTGTAGTACAGAGGTGTGGGGTGACTAAAGGTAACTGCAGTCTAGAGAAGACAAAAAGTCTAGAAACTTAAAGACTTTGATCGTGCCTTGATAATGCATTGCATCACCTTGATAATGCATTGTTCATGCATTGCATCATTTTGATCATGTTGATATCAAACAGTATAACCTGTCAGAGCCGTGACCTAGTGGTTAGAGTATGTTCTCATGCTGGAGATTGAATGAAAAAAATTATCTAAAATGAATTTATTGCCACACAAGCAAGGCCGGTAGAATAAATTTCCATGACTTTCACATGATGTCATCATAAAGCAGTGCAATAAGTTTATTATGACAATCTCCAAGGATCAGAGTTTGGCTGATTACAGTACATTGGTCCTGCTGAAAGATGCCATGACTATGCTATCTGGGGGCAAAAGCAGATTTTTCAGTTTGAACCAGCATGCTGAATATATGGCAAGTATTATATCATAATAAATGTTTTGATAGGGTCCAATTTTTTTAGAGGGCTCTTAGCAGTAAAATATTTTTCCCAGTCTGCTGTCTTTCAGATCACGGCTCACTATAGTTGCTTTGAAGGGGTGCCGTCTGCCAGTCTTTGTTATGATGTGACTAGTTACATGACTTTTATGGCATAATTATGTTGCACCCTTGCTGATGTTTCCAATTTATGCATAGAATTGAGGAATAGACTGCTTTATTTATTTTATCGTTGCAATCAGTATACATTACCTTTTGGAGAATTTAAGTTATCCGTCTACTTTTATGAAATGTGATTTAAACTTTTCTATGAGAGATACATTTCTTTATTTTTCTGACAGTAACCATGCTGTTGATCTTATTGTAAAATTTGTTTGTTTTGCATTGCAATTTATTTATAAGTTTCCCTACATTAGATGTTTTCATGCTGACATTTTCCATACTGTAAAATATCTTAAACTCCTAAAATAATACAAATAAATTTTCTAATATCAGTCATCAGTTACCACCCAATCGGTCACCCCAGCCACCTTTCACTGTAACTAATCGACTAAATGTCTTCATGCCAAGCAGGTACCCAACTAAGTGACCTGTGGTGGATTCATCAGTGATTACATTTTTCCCACTAATTTCACACCAAGATGAGCACAAGATTAATGAAAGTGTATTTATTGGCTTAATGCAATTTGCAGATTGGTCATGTCGTGTTCCTGTGTCAAAGAAGCAAGAGAGTAAAATATTCATGTGCTACAAGAGAAAGAACAGCATAAATGAAGACCATTTCTAGATGGGATGTGTGCACATTTCTGATGACTCTTACAGGTTTGGTCAAAAAGAGCAAGGTCACTATAAGAGTTGGAGAGG
>NW_015555782.1:356151-356633 GCF_001515605.1 Sinocyclocheilus anshuiensis | reverse complement strand
TTTGTAACCTAGTACGTTCCCTATCGATACTTCACTCGTACTGCGTCTGCTAAGACGCTATGGGGAACCAGTATAATCCTGCCATGCTATGCTAGAGGAACGACCAATGCTTGAACTTGCCTTGAGCACCAAAGGGGGCCCAGAGGGACCAAGTAATTGCAGGGAAGCCACGCAAGAGACGATAGGTCCAAACTCACATAGGTCGACCCGGCACTGAGTAATCGTTCCAAGATAAATTTGTTGCGTCGGCGTAAAATCATGGATGGTCTTTGGGGTTTTATGGCTTAAGAGACCTTTATTTGAATTAGTTAGACTCTCAATGCTTATATTCAGGTATATGAGTGAATCTCTGCTTTAAGATCTTCTAGATGTTTCGGTCTTGGTATCAAAATTATCTGCTCTTAATTCCTCAAACAATGATGTACACTATGTGATCGTGAAATGCATCATACTATTTGTACCATATTTTGGGTAAAACTGCA
>NW_015555782.1:337195-356035 GCF_001515605.1 Sinocyclocheilus anshuiensis | reverse complement strand
TAAATGATTATATTGTCTGCTCGGTGGACGGACAGATCAAATAGTGGTAATATTGATTCTGCTACAGTTAATTCGAAGATCTAATCTAAATATTTATTATTAATCATAACCAGTTATAATTAGTCATAAACATTTCCCTTTTGAGCTGATTTACTACAAATTGTACAGCCTCGGAACCCAGTGGGGGCCAAGAGCGCACAGAGAAGCCAAACGCCTGAGCACTGGTTTTGCCATAAGGCCAGAGTAAGTCCGTTTAAGCAGAAAGGACCCCAGCCTGTAAGGCCGGGACATCCAGATTATAAAACCTGGTAAATGTGGACGGCGAGGCCCAGCCAGCCGCCGCACAAATTTCTGCAATGGACACTCCGCTAGACCAAGCCCAGGAAGAGGCAACGCCTCTTGTTGAGTGGGCTCTTACTCCCATGGGGCATTGCAGGCCCAAAGAAGAGTAAGCTAGCTTGATCGCGTCAATTATCCATTTGGAAAGTCTCTGCTTCGTGACCGGAGACCCTCTGGTGCGGTCACCAAAGCATACAAAAAGCTGGTCCGACTGCCTGAACGGGGCGGAACGCTCAATACATATTCTCAATGCACTGACGGGGCAGAGTAAATTCAGCTCTTGGTCCTGCTCCAAAGGAGGAAGCGCCAAAAGAGCTATTACCGGTGTTCTGAATGGAGTCAAGAGCACTTTAGGTACATAACCATGCCTCGGTTTCAGGATGACCTTGGAGTCGTTGGGCCCGAATTCGAGGCAGGAGGGTCTCACTGAGAGCACTTGCAGATCTCCCATACACTTTACTGATGCTAATGCCAGTAGCAGAGCAGTTTTTAACGTCAGTGGACGAAGGTCAACGGACTGTAGCGGCTCGAAAGGAGGGCCCTTCAGGGCCTTCAACACCGTGGGCAGGTTCCATGTAGGGACGTTGACAGGGCGAGGCGGGTTGAGCCTCCTAGACCCCTTCAAAAAGCAAACAACTAGGTTGTTTCTGCCCACCGACTGGCCAGCTATAGGAATGTGTGAACATAGACCTTGAACGTGTAAGGGGAGCGACTCTTATTCAACAGCTCCTGCAGGAAGGACAATATCAGAAATATGTCACAGGAAATTGGGTCTGAGCCGCGGGTCATACACCAGGCGGAGAAGACAGACCATTTAAGGACATAGAGCCGCCTTGTAGAGGGTGCTCTAGCCTGATATATTGTGTTTAGCATGCTCTTGGGGAGGTCCGCAGGCTCCCATCGAGAGGCCAGAGGTGCAGAGCCCACAGCTCGGGCTGGGGGTGCATTATCGCTCTGTTCGCCTGAGAGAGAAGGTCTCGGGAATGGGCCAGGGGCCAGTCGTGGGCCAATGCATCCCTGTCCTTCAAAAAGTAAATTGGGCAGTGAGAGTTGTCTTCTGAGGCGAAGAGGTAGACCTCTGCCTTGCCAAAGATCTCCCAGATTCTTTGAACCATATGTGGGTGGAGCATCCACTCTTCCGAGGGGACGTTGCTCCGAGATAGCATGTCTGCTCCCTGGTTCAACCTGCCCGGCACATGCGCTGCCCTTAGCGAACGCAAATTGAGCTGTGCCCATTCCAGGAGGCGCTCTGCCAGAATGAAGAGGCGCTTCGAGGAGACACTGCCCTGGCGATTTATATATGACATCACTGTCATGCTGTCTGAGTGGACTAGCACGTGGTGTCCCCTTAGGTCTGGCAGAAAGGTGCGAAGGCCCAAACATACTGCCAGCATTTCCAGGCAGTTGATGTGAACTTGTGAAGCCGACTCTCCGCTTTCGACCAAAAACATTAGATGGATTTGCCATCGCACAGATCTCCCCAACCCGTGTTGGAAGCATCTGTCGAGACCACCTTCCATCTGCAGACCGTAGATGGATTCCCATCTGTCTCAGTGGGGAAAGAGCCACATCCATGCACTTCGTAAAAGTGCGAGGAGCTAGGGACAGCCTGAAGGGACGGACCCGTGTATTGATATGCCACTCCCACAAAGGCAAATCCCAAGAATCGCCTGTGGCGGGGGGCTATCTGGATGTGAAAGTAGGCATCTTTCAGATCCAGCGTTGTCGAGGGGCTTGACTGTGCCCCGGCAAGAATCATTCATCCAGGCAGCTGCAGGTGGGCTCTTCCGGTGGAGACCAATCCAAACCCAGCTCTTGCACAGCTTTAGACAAGACGCGGAAAAATTTGGTGTCCATGCCCATGCTGGCAGCGCTGGGATCCGCAGACGAGTTTAAATAGTATCTTTGCAATCAAGTCAACGGTATCGCTGGAAATGAAGTGCAGCTTCAGCGGTATCGCTGCAATGAAGTGCAGCTTCAGCGTGGGCAGCGCCCAAGCATGAAACGCACTCACCAAGACCGTCAGTAGTGTGCAGGGGGAGCCCTGCACGAGTGACAGTAGCGGTGCGGCATTTGCAACAACGGCAGAAATGTGCTCAGAAAATTTGCTCTTATAGTCGCCGGATAGTGGCAGGGGACCGGGAAGACCACAGCTGCTGCAGACGCCAAAGGCAGCTGAAGAGCGGCGAAGTCAGCCGAGCAGAGCGGGGTCTTGACTCTGCTGCAGACGCTGAAGGCGGCTGAAGAGCAGCGAAGTCAGCCGAGCAGGAAGGGGTCTTGATCCGCTGCGAGGCTTGTTCACGGCAAAGGCTTCGAGTCTCGTAGAGCGAAGATCGTGTAGTCGTCGCTGAAGGAGAAGAAATCTGAGGATCCTATGGCGAAGTGCACGCTTATATAGCCAGATGCCCCGCCATTTTGGCGGGCTCTGACAGGCTGTGTCGCCATATAGGCTCATGCAGCTCCGCTGCCGAGCCATTGGTTCGTTTTTAATACACTGCACGAACCAATGGCCGTGCAGTTACACTGCGGTATTGAAAGGCTTCAGTATTCGGAGAAAAGGGAGTTTTCCACATAGCATCTTAGTAGACAGAGTACGAGTGAAGTATCGATAGGGAACCCAGGATATCCTTAGCTGGGGTTTAGAATAACGCAGTGTTAACTATTTCACATGTTAAGCCCTATAGACCAATTTGGAGTAGATGTCACAGTTACGTACTTGCAGCTGTGCGCGCATAGTGGTGGCAGAAAAATGCTGGTAACAAGTGGAGGGAAACTGGTAAAATCCATGGAATGAGAGAAAAAAAATTTGTGCCTTTGGATGTCAGAATCGGAATGCAAATCATTTTTATAGAATACTGTCGAGAAAGATGTCATTTGTAGCTAAACGCAGATGTTTAAACGGACAGGCTTTGCAGAATGAAAACTGCTCATTTTAAATGCATAAATTTGATTTAAGCAATGTCTACATAATATTCACATATGCAGTTCATAGGGAACGTATTGTATTAGCCCTACAGTTACAGCACAAAATACTATTTTAAACCTATTACTATTAACATTTTACATAACATTTTTTTATTTTATCTCACAATTCTGATTCTTTTTTCTCACAAATGCAAGTTTATATCTCCTAGTTCGGACTTAACTCGATTTAACTCAACAATAGTTAGTGTAACGATTCATCAACACTGCTGGGATCCATTTTCAGTTTTACTGGAAACTTAGTCAAACAAGCAGAGGTCAAGACACAGATAAGGTAGTATAGTAGGGCAGACAGAATGGTGAACAGACAGACCTGAAATCGGGGCAGGCAGATATCGGTCAAAAACTGAGACAGGCTTAGGTCAGGGCAGGCGGCAATCCAATAACAATAGTCCAGTAAACAGAGCACAAGTCCAAAGGGCAGGCAGCAATCCAACGGGAAAACAATAGGCAGGCAAGGTAATAACAAAAGACAGTCCAATGTAAACAGGAGTAACACTCAGTAATGCTCACCAAGGCAAAACAAGACTTTGCAAAGGGCCTAGGTGAAAGAACTCATTAAATAGTCTAGGTAATGGGGAACAGGTGGAGTATGATAATCAGTGCCAGGTACAGGGATGAAGGGAAATGTAGTGCGAAGGGGAAACTAGTACTCTGGTGATGGAGCCCTCTGGTGGCCCGAAGAGAGAGTTACAGAAGCGCTCTCCGTAACACAGGGGTGTCAAATTCAATTCCTGGAGAGCCAGATCCCTGCAGAGTTTAGATTCAACCCTAATTAAACACACCTGATCCAACTAATCAAGTCCTTCAGGCTTATTTGAAAACTACATGAAATGTGTGTTGGAGCACGGTTGGAACAAAACTCTGCAGGGCTCCGGCCCTCCAGGAATTGAGTTTGACACCCCTGCCGTAACAGTTAGTTTGTCAATTCTGAGGAAATATTTTAAACCCTTGATTCTCAGCAGAGGGGAAAAGAGAGAGAAAAGAGAGTTGTTTTTCCTTATCAGAATTGTGAGATATCATCTCAGAATTGCGAGAATAAAGTCAGAATTTCGAAATATAAACTCAAATGTACCTTTTTTTTTTTTTTTGGATAAATCTAAAAAAGACAATCTTCCATAGATTGCTGTGTGAAAAGTCATTTTCTGCCACCATATAGGCTCCGCCCACAAAAACATCATCACTGTTTGCACACTGATTTGGTCTATTATTTAAAACAAATTAATAATAATAAAATTGATTTTAATCAAAATCGATCTATTTATACAAACTCACCGATCCCCAGTGGACACTCATCATCCTCACCAAAATGTTCCTGAAGAGTTGAAATAAGGTGAAAACTCCATCTGCACCAGAGACTTATCACTCTCTTTCTCCCTACATTTTTTACATTTTCACTTTAACATGTGTATTTTATCATGTGCGTGTCCATAAACTAAAAAGCTGACATTTTCATCACGTGGAATTTGTTTTTGTCCCTGCAAAACTGCATTTAGCTTTAAGATTACAGTTAGAATTGCGATCACTCAAACTTCACCATGCTGACAGAGAAATAAATTAAAAGAACCCAAACAAAGATTTTCTAGAAGTACAAACATTTTGATAAATGTGTTTAATCTTGAAATACTTCACAGTTGAATGAGAAAGTTCTTTACTGAACTAAGTGTTCTGAAGGACTTTACAGCATTAAAAAGTAAAGGTGATTTTTTTCTGAGAAATTCGTGATCTATGTCAATCACTCAACCAATTAATCTATCAATCAACCAGTCAATCAATCAATCAATCTGCCTATCTATGACAATAAAATTGAAGAAAAAAATATAGATATATAGAATTATACATGTTGGTTCAGTTCAGTCAGAGATGGTCTGAGTGACAATACATACAGGTACACAAAGACCACCTTGCACCGGTAACCGTTAATGGTTCTTCAGCTTGATGTCTTCAATAAGTTATACTAAAGTGGTTGAGTAGCTCAGAATACACGGGCATCTCTCTGATATGGGTTAAATATATAATTCAAAGCAGACGCACCACAGAGTACATAGTGGAAAAAAAAGTTTTGTGAACTTGATTTCGGTTTTTCAAAAATGCTGTTTTTTTTGTTTTTTTTTAAAGAAACTGGGGCAAATCCTGTGGTGTGGTTGTGTAACAGCATTATGTTAGCAGCAAAAATCTTTCATCAAAAGCTGGGTGGGTATTTCTGTATGCTCTCAAACTGTACAATTCGATGAACACCTCTTGAAGAAAAGGATTATCAAGGGTTGATGTTAACCAATTATTATGATAATGTGTCTTCAGGGAGTTACTCTAGTAGTATATGCAGGATTCACCTTTCTCATCGTCTTCATCAGGCCAGAAAACAGATACAGTGGATCAATGCAATATACTAAAGGTCAGATTGAAGATCAAGTCTTTCAAGATTCTAGTTGCCAGAGCACATCCCTAATTAATAATGGCATAATCACATTGACAAATTAATGTAAATTTAAATCAGTTTACAGTGTATTAATTGCAGGTACAGTGTCATGGGGTTAAGTGACTAGCCGAAGGGCGTACAGTGTAAATATGATCTAATTTCCTACACTTATTAATCTTAACCTGCACTTAATAATGAAACCCAGACCCTTAACCATTATTAACCTATGATTTAAGACAAAACTTACAGCAAACGTGGGGCTAGAGCGACAAAAATAACAACAATGGAAAATCTAATAAGATTTCATAATCTGACCTTACCTTTCTCCTTCTCACACAAATCCATTAGCCCCTATGTGACACAGAGTCATATGGACTGCAATTACAGTACAGTTTTTCTGTTTGCTTTTTTCTGAACTAACTACTGAAAAGTGTGTACACACAAAGACAGACTCCATACCCTCAAACAGACTGTGTTTTCACACTACACTGAATCTGCTAAATAAGTCCCAGTGTGTCTTGTTAGCTGTGCAGCACACCTGGAGACATTACCACAGTGACGAGGGGTTAGCGCAGCACTACAGAGCCCTACTATGCGGTGACCTCATTGCAATGATTATAATAAAACAGCACGTTTTACTAGATTTAAGGAATTTAAATAAGTATTTGTATTTTATAGTATGCCTATATATATCAATTTACCCAATAGTATTCCGCCAACTCGGGATGCCAGTTGTTGGCAAACACGGTGTATTGCAGCCATGGAAGCCGCAAACGGACTGGGTCAGAGATGGCGAATTCTACCTGACCTAAAAAGCCTCTGCATTCATCTAAAAAGCTCAGAGGAATATTAAAATGTGGATAAATCAACTCATCAGCCTACAGTGTAACACCATACATACTACACCTTTAATACTCACCCTTCAGATGACACTTTTATTATGCATAGTGAAAGCGTGTGCTGTATTTTAATTGCTAAAAAAGTATAGGCCTAGTCCTTTATCAGTTATTACTTCTATCAGTTTTTATAGAAAACCACCTTTTTAAAACGTTAAAGGTGCTTTCTACTCAGATGAGAAACAAAAACTAAACTATGGCATGAGGTCATGGCTGTTCCCAAAATCTCAAAAAGCGTAAAAAGCAGTTTTGGAGTGCTACAGGTACCGTCTAAATCAGTGTTTCTCAACCCTGATCCTGGGCGCCCCCCAACACTGCTCATTTTGTATGTCTCCCTTGTCTGACTCACAGGGTTGCCAATTTAGCTACTTTGTAGCTAGATTTAGTGACTTCCCCGCCCCTTTTGAGACTTTTTTCAAAAGTTTAGGGACAAATATAGCAACTGCTTGGACAAACCTTATCTAAGTTCTCATCTTGCCCACTGATCTACGTTCATCTTTATATAGATCAGTGAATTTGCCATTGTGATGTCATCTAGTGACATTTAGCTACAAGTTTTAGCTACTTTCAATTGAAAGCAGTTGGCAACACTGCTGACACACCCATTTCAGGTCCTGGTGTTTCTTCTAATGAGCTAATGAGTTGAATCAGGTGTGTTTGATTAGGGAGACACACAAAATGTGCAGTGTTGGGGGGCGCCCAGGACCAGGGTTGAGAATCACTGGTCTAAATGTAAATGCTTAATGATGTGTTGTCATTTTAGTGCAACAATGCGGTATGCATTTTAAAGTCAACCCTTTGGCTAAATCACCCTTCTGACTGGAGTAACATTTTCATTATATATGTCCTTTTTGACAAGGCAGTTTTTTACAATACCTTTCCCCCTCAGGCCCTGGAGATGACAGGGCCTTCATCTGGCCGTAGGCAATGCTACAATAAATGACTCTCTGTGGCAGACCATGAGGTCTTGAGGTCTGTGGAAGCTGTGGTACATGTAGTTGAGCCAGAATCCTCTGTTTCAGCTGCCATTCTGATCAATAAAGCAATGCCACAGGGTTAGCTAGACACCTGTTTATGTAACTCTACCACAGTATCTACCACACGAGGAATCCCTTGAGCTTCCTCCTGCAGCTCATTCTTACTTTTGTCTTATCTCTTTTTAAAATAATTTTTAAAAAATGCTAATTAATTTGATGTTTTCCTATACATTAGTTCTCCAAACAAATACTTTCGCCCCAGACTTATGGCATTAGTTGAGCAGATAGATAGATAGATAGATAGATAGATAGAATGAGAAAATTAATATTTACTCTGAATACAACTAATAAGAATTAAACCACTAGAAAAAAGTCTAAATTAGATAAAAAAAATATATACTGATGAACAGCAGCAATTTACTATTTCACAAAAAGGTGTAAAATACCTTGCAGGGACTTAAACACATCAGTGAATCATTTTAAGTTACATGAACTGAACCATCTAAACAAAACAATTCACTAAAATGAATCATTCTTCCTAAAGGATCATACATATTCCTCTAGAGTTTCAGAAATTATCTCAGCAATTTCTCCAATGCCACAAACTCAGTATTCCTCATCAGTTTTTTCCAAGACCAAATTATCTGAACTATGATTTATTTTTTACACCTTTATACTTATAGCTCTATTCAGACAGGACAAGTTTTCCCAGAGTAGGTCAGGTAAATTTATCTTTTTTCCGTGTGATTTTACTCCCATTTGAAATCCAAAACACGACCTCATTAAAATTACAAAGCAAATTATCTATTTTTTTTTTGTTTTTTTTTTTGCCAAACTCCTCTAAAGGCTTCACTGACAATCTAATCCTGCCCACATAGGTATATCTGTGACTGCAGTATATTATTCTTTCATGCATCTCATAATTTATTTTGACCTTAATAAAATACCTTAAGTCAAATACCGCAGCTGCGTTGGGTATGATTTCTACCTTCCCTTCAATATACACATAAGGACATAAATATATAACATATATAACAGTGGCGTTCCGTCCATATAAACTGCGAATGCTCTGCATACCCATGCCATTTGAGAGAATAAGTTCACGGGATAATTCATATAAACATGATTATAAGTTGATCCCTTTTCATTTGAAATGTAACTTAAAGCTTAAATAGTTAGGAATAAGTAAGTAACATGATTTATTTGCCAAAGGGCAGTAATTTTCTTTAAATCTACGTCAGTTGCGGTTGCTTCCGGGCGAGCAGATTCTCCGCATCTTTCGCCTCTGCTCTGTTGCTATGACTCTTCAGGATTGTAGCGCGTTCTCAGTGATTTGCTGGTCTGCGGCTGATGCGAGGTAAGCTGTCTGCAGAGGGCTCGCCCAAGCGGAAAAAAATGTGCTGTTGCTGTCAAATCTCGAATGCCGAAAATCACATTGTGTTTAATGCAAAACCAACTCGACTAAATCAAAAGAAAAAACACTGTAACTGTATATTTTTGTTTTCTTAAGCAAAGCAAAGCATTGATGTCCAATGGGGGGGTTGTATCACTCAGCAAACCCTGTTAAAAAGGTCAACGCTCGCCACTGATATATAGCCTAAGTCTTATTTATTTGACCGAACAGGCATCTTCTGTTAATAATTGCAATTTAAACACCATTTGAAAAATGAATCCCATCCAAATAAGTGCTTTAGATTGGGCTGTCTGAAGATCATTTCCAAATGATCCTGTCCAAAAGCTCTTTCCTTCTGTCTCTCACCCACTTCAGTCAGGGTGATCAGGCTTCCATCTATCTCTCTTAAGCAGCCATAAGGCCTTATTGTCGCTTACTCTGTCTCTTGCTCCATTTCTCCCTCTCTCCGCCCCTTTCTGAGCTGATATTGTTTGATGTGGTGTGATAAATCATAGTATTCCACAATCGGGTGTAAAGTGATTCGAGTCACAATCAGAAGGTGTGTAATCCATAATGTGTGCCACACACTGTCTCACAGGGGTCAGACATGCAGCTAGAGAGAGCTGAAAACTTCATTGCTTAAGTCTGCACTTAGACTAGCAGTCATTGCGGTGCAAACACATCAATGGATAACCACAACATCCATTTTTGTGTAGCACTATTCCAGTACGTTCAATATAACCACCATTACATCATTTTCTTTTCAACCTATAAGTAAAAATCATTTTTGAGCATTTAGTGCGTAAATAAATATTTATTTTCACCAGCATTATGGCTGTCAGTGTAACAATTTTTTTTAGTAAATAATGTTTAAGAAACCAATCATGCAAAACAAACAATATATGACTACACAGTGGGTACGGAAAGTATTCAGACCCCCTTACATTTTTCACTCTTTGTTATATTGCAGCCATTTGCTAAAATCATTTAAGTTAATTTTTTTTCCTCATTAATGTACACACAGCACCCCATATTGACAGAAAAACACAGAATCGTTGACATTTTTGCAGATTTATTAAAAAAGAAAAACTGAAATATCGAGGAAAAAAAATTAACTTAAATTATTTTAGCAAATGGCTGCAATATAACAAAGAGTGAAAAATGTAAGGGGGTCTGAATACTTTCCGTACCCACTGTATATAACCATAATTTTTAACCTATACGATACAATAATAATTGAGCATTTAGTGCATTGTATTTTAGTAAATAATGTAAAAAAATAATTAAAAATGCAAACATTATTGACTCAAAGCCACTCAAATACATGTTGATATATGATTAATTGCAACTAGTTTGATTAATTGATCAGCATATCATATGCGTATATGTTGTATTATATATATATATATTATATGTTGTAAATAATTAAAGACTAATGATTAAGTTTCATAATTCTTTCTCAAAATGCTAATTTACTATTCCTCTGAAAATTCTTAATTTTTTATGACATTGGGGTTTAATTTTCAATAATATTAAAGGGGTCATATGATGTTGCTAAAAAGAACATTATTTGGTGTATTTGGTGTAATGAAATGTGTTTATGCGGGTTAAGGTTAAAAAAAACACATTATTTTCCACATACTGTACATTATTGTTTCTCTTTTATGCCCCGCCTTTCTGAAACGTGTCGATTTTTACAAAGCTCATCGTTCTGAAAAGCGAGGTGTGCTCTGATTGGCCAGCTATCCAGTGCATTGTGATTGGCCGAATACCTCAAACAGTCTACTCTACCAGGATCAGGAAACAGTCTTCCATAAAATACGAAGAGCTTGTAACACTCCAAAGAGAAAGGATAAATTGAAATCGCATCATATGACCCCTTTAACACTTTGACAGCACTGACATTGTTGGATGAGAACAAAGATGAATTAATTAAAGCTGGATAATGTCAATTGTCTTTTGTAGTGCTGCGTTATTGTTGAAATTGAAGATGTTTCATAATTATTGAACTTCATAATTGATGCATTATTGAAACTGAACTGAATAAACATTGAACTGAGCTGACTAATGTTATTCTAGAGCTGTTTTACAGCTGAAATTCTATTTGTTTTATAATTGATCAAACTGTTTTTGTTGTTTATTTTGTTGTTGATTTTCTTATTTATTACTGTGAAGCTGCTTTGAAACAATCTCTGTTCTATAAAGCGCTATTTAAATAAGTGTGACTTGACATTAATTACTGTATAGGCCACATTAACCAATAGGCAAATTGCTATTTGACTATTGTTTTAGGCTACTGTTTTGACCTCTTACTGTTAAAAGTGGTAAACTACTGCAATAATAAATCAAATCTAATAATAGATTTGAAAAAGGAGCATTAACATTGACCTTCAACCTCCACATTCCAGTCAAAAAGCCTTCTCAAAAGTGCAAGAGGTGTTTCATGATAGGCGTTCCTTCACAATCCACCGCAAACTCACATTCAGGTCCAGCTGTATTTTAGATGTTTAGCTGTTAGATGAAACAAATTTTCTAATCAACTCCCAGTGGATAAAAAGTCATTAATTTCTCACTGATTCACTTGGAAACATGTCACATTATGGAAGTTAAATGGGTTGCAAAGGTCAAGTTGACTAGAGGAAATCACATTCAGTGACTTGTTTACTCAAATATTATCTGATGTCATGCTGGTTCAGATTGCTGTCAGACAGCGCCATAGAGTGTGTTTTGTAACACTCAAGTAAGTCGTCAATTTAATTTGTATGGTGCTTTTCACAATACACATCGTTTCAATTTCTATCTAAATATCTTCATATCTTCTTGCCAAAAAAACGTTGTATGTTATCACTTTATTGGTTATGTAACATATGTTTCCTCTCAGAAATATCTCCTTCATTTTATAGTCTCTTGCAACTTAATGAGTCTTGCTTAACACTAACTAGACAATGAGATGCTGTTTTCTTTAGAAATATGACGTTACATTAAAGTTTAATACATGTAACACTCATGCTCTTTTAACTATCATGTACTTTTGCACGCTTGGAGACAAGAAAAGCAAAACATGCAGCAATAAGTGTTGCGAGCATTGTCAGCTACTCATCTGTATGACTTCATGCTACACAGTCTGCCACCTCTTTGGCAAGATCCATCAAAATAAAGTGCCGGCACATCTTTTGACATCTAGAAATGAAGGTAATGTTCTGTCTGTGCCTCCCTTGGAAACTCATGGCATGGTATTATGGGTGATTTGTCATCGTTGGCAGGTGTTTTATGCAGTACTCAGTGGACCCATAGAGCACCATGTTCTCTGACACATGCCAGGCAGAGCTGCAACGCTCAACTTGTTCTTCATCTCTTGTTCTGTGCCAAAGCATTTCAAACCCCGTTTCAGGAAATTCTCTCAATGCAATGGCCCCAGAAAATGGTGCCAAGAGAGATGGGAATGTGTCTGCGGTGGGTTGATCCTTTATGCTTCTGTTGTCTCTGTTGGAGAGAAGAATTCATCTAAATCTTACTGCTGATTCTTGACCTGTTAAAAATAAATGGCAGAGGAAAGATTTCAGTTTCTCGTATTGAAATTCAAAAGACATTTAGAAATCAATCGTGTTGGTAATTTTTCTTTTTTTTTTATCTAATCAGTTCAAGATAACATTAAAAGAATAGTTCACCCATAAATGAAAATTTGTTGAAAATGTATTCACCCTCAGTCCATAAGATGTAGATGATGAGAGGACTTTTTTTACTGGAGAAAGCAATACTATGGAAAGAGGACTCGTATTTTAGCTGGAAGCAATGGTTTGAAGTTATAAACATCTTCATGATGAATTTATTACAAACACAGAGCTTTTCACTTCACAAGACTGGAGTTGTGTGGGTTAGTTGTGGATTATTGTGATGCTTTTATCAGCTGTTTGAACTCTCATTCTGACGGCACCCATTCACCGCAGAGGATCACCTGGTGAGCAAGTGATGTAATGCTAAATTTCTCCAAATCTGTTCCAATGAAGAAACAAGCTCGTCTACATCTTGGAAGGCCTGAGAGAACATTTTCATTTTTGGGAGAACTATTCCTTTAAATTGTTTGATTTCCATTGATTTTTCAAATTCTGTGCAATAACAAATTCAAGCATTGATGTCCAATGTAAAATCTGTGTCCTGAAGTAAAACCATAAAACATCACTGTGCATTTTTAAATCCCTTACGCATACTATAATATGCATATTATAACATTTATTCCAAACGAGTGTCGATATTAATTTGAAAACCAAGTGAAGGGCAAAAAATGGCATGTGACTTGTTTTTTAAATAGTTTGAAAGTTCAAGACTTATAACAGCAAATGTATTCACAATTTTGTCTTTGATATGCATTTGAATTATGCTACCATCTTTTTCTGGACTTAACAAGAGAAATATTTAATTATTCTGAGCCTTTTTGCTTAATGAGGATTCAGAAATTTTGACCCAAACTTTGACCCAAAGCCCCAGTGCTTCCAATTACGCAGCGTTCGCTTCTGGTTTACACTGTTGAAAATTATGTGTGATGCAACTAATGAGCCATTTGGACAGTTTGCCATTAAAGAAAATGTATAAATGAATCAAAAGCCTCAGTGCTGCTGAATAATATGAACGAGATAACCATTCTCTGCCAACCAATCACTGTCGATCTTAATATGGTAATCTATTCTATTTTGGCAAAATGCACTTCTGAATACAGTTTAAAGCCATGAGAGGCTAAAACACACTAAGCTGCAACACAGTTTAATGAAATGGAAATTGTATTCGTATTTCATTGTGTTGAACTGCATGAGGAGCAGAATAAATTTCGTGACCTCCTTAAAGGTAGAATTGTAGATCCCTCGCTGACCTTTGATGTCTTATTAGCAAAGCCTCAAATTCTCTCTCTAATTTACACAATGACATGTCACAGGTTTTCAAAACAGAGAAATTATAATGCCGTGAATATATTTAAAAACACAGAGACCGTGAGGAATACAACAGGAAAAGTATCTGACACGGGAAAAATCCTTGAATCTGTTTATGCATGTTTCTTAGGTCGTGCACAAGAGATACTCTACCTTTGTACTGAGCAAAAAGAAAAGCTTACAAGCAGTGGCCTAATTCTCATCTTTAGTCTGTCTAATTTATGAAATACGCACAGCACTCACTGTGATCTACTTTGACAGTTCATATTTGTTGTGTAAACATCACTGGACTGTGCACTCATGGGTATCTGCCTGCACATTTCTGGGGCATTTTCACAATAAATGACTATAATAATAAATCATCACACATTCACACACAGATTTGCTGTTGTTGTAATCAGACACCATGAAACTGCACCATAATGTGTGACGTATTAGTGAGTGAAATAAAATATTCAACAAGAAAAAAATGCAAGGACCATTCCATTGGGTATTGATTAGACTGTGAAAATGGGATGTTTCATATCTGAATACGAGATTGCAGTTGTCTTGTAAAAGGATGAAAAAGGAATCAGTTCATGTTTATTTTAACCTCTACCAGCTGGGAACCAAGATGGTGAGTTGGAGGATGAAGGTCAAGTTCACCCTTGAGAGCAGCTCATCATATCCTAATGATAATGCTTGACCTGCATTAAATTACTGTGCTAACTGGCATTTCAAAGGTTGTGTTACATAAATAGCTTTCATTTTCACCACCCATATTGTCAGCTGAAAAGTAATGTATTTTCAGAGGAAGAGCAAGTTATTACTGTACTTTCTTTTTTGATGCATGATTGCCAAGACGAACATTTTTCTTTGGAATAAAGTGCACTGATGAATCAGGGAGCAGGAAAATCTATTAAGAGATTAAATAGGGTCAACTTAGAATTCATGTTGACTTTAAATCTGACGTAAATGATTGGTGTTAGCCGTGTCCAAGCAAAGTAGAAGGAGCTCTTGCATTCACGCTTGGAAATGGTTTGAAAACAAGGTGGATATTAAATGCACTGCAGTCTTCTCTGGTTTCCACTTTCTAGCCTTATATCTCTCATCTGGCCATTTTTTTTATTAATATTTAAAACCAGCAAGCTGAGCAGTGATTTTTGACAGAGGTGCATTAGTGAAGGGGAGTTCTTGAGACAAGAGTGCTTTTGTCAATGTCATTTACTGTGGAAAAACACAAGTTTATATATTTTTTCTCATAGGTGATGTGTGTTATTTTTTGTGTTCAGACAGTTTTTGTATTTGAGCCTAATATGCAGATACTGTGACACTATTAAAACACCGCTCTTGGCTCAACCAATGACATGAGTTTAGGGCGGGATGTCTGTCTCCTGCACAAATGGGTCCATACTTGCGATTCCATTGGCTGAAAGGGCTTTTACTGTTTGCTCTATTCAGTGCCTGATTTGAAAACATATACACTTGAATTATGATATTTGTCTTCTTAGCTATGTAAATATGACTATAATTGCCTTTTCAATTTATGGTCCTTATAATGGAAAATTAAGTATTAGAAATTACATATTTCTCTGCTCAGCATACTAGCTTGGCCTACTGTTAGCCTGCTAGCTTACAGTAAGTCTATTACATGTTATCTACTATGTGTTGAGAACATTCAAATATTATATTCTTGTATTCACTATTAACTAGCAACAAGTTATTAGCATGCATATTTCTACCATATTGACTGTTAAATGTTAAAATACTGTTAAAATACGTTTAAAGCACATATTAATGCCTTATTCTGTATGACCATATTCTACATCCCTTAATCCTACCCAATATCTAAACTATCTTTCTACTATAAATATATCAATATCTTTCTTACTATCAATAAGCTGCAAATTAGGAATTTATTGAGGGAAAACTCCAAAGTGCTACCATTATTTTATTTATTTCAAAAACATTAATAAGATCACCCGATTGTTCACAACACTAGACAGGAAAACTGTTTGTTTGTTGATTTGCTTATTTATTTAGGGACACTAGTAATTACTATAGTAAGTAAATAAATAATTACAGCAATTTTAATGCTAAAATTCCTATAAATGTTCATAATTTTGATTTTACAACTACAAATTTTTTTGAAAACAATTACTTTTTCTTCCATTTGATGATGCAGAAACTACACTAAGTATTATTTTCTGTTCTGTTCTATTGTTCTAAATATTATAAATATCTAATTATTATTTATTATATTATATAATCATTATGTGTCACTTTGAAAAAAAAAACGTGTCTACTAAATTAATCCCCCCCAAAAAAAATCTATGTAAAATGTTGCAACTGACTAATCAGCACTGGTTATTCCAGAAAGCCATGCAATAGGTTGTCATCTTACGGCATATTCACATCAGCATAAGTGTTGTTTTCATTTCAGTAGATAGCATGTCTCATGTTCAGATAAGCAATGCCTATTACGGCATATTCACATCAGCATAAGTGTTGTTTTCATTTCAGTAGATAGCATGTCTCATGTTCAGATAAGGAATGCCTAAAACATCTCTTGATTCTCCAGGAGTACCGTGCGCACCTTACTGAATAATTGAACAATGTGGCTGTTCAGAGTGAAATATTTATGCATTTTCTGCAGAATAAAGGAGAGGTGGATGTTGTGATTGAGCTCACTGTAGAACTCTTAGTTTTGTCTGTTTACACATGATTGTGATTGTATCGTTGCTCAAATCTCGCCTGATTTCTGATGGCAGTTTCAAACCAAACTGACTTGGAGTACTCAAACAGTGCTTGTGTTGAGCGCTGGAGTGCAGGCAGATGACCGGTAAACAGACGTGGGTAAGATCAGATGAAGTGTCACAACCTCACACAGAATGAGTCACGTGGTCACAGATTTCGGTTCAGTAAGTTATTCAAATGAATCTGTGACGAGATGAGCTCATGTAACCGCCTTCACTTTGCATGAACTCGTTTGCCTCTTTCTGCATGTGCTTAAAGTGATTGTCATATAACTGTCAGACCCAAACTGCAAGTCATAAAACGAATATATTGGCAAATATTGTGTTTTAAACTGTGATAACATTTAGCATCTCATATCACTGCTGTTTACATATCAAAGCTAAAAGAAAAAAAATTCCTGATGAAGGTCTTGCGACCGAAACGTAGTCAATAAATATTTTTTGCATAGATAGTGTGCGGGATTAGTTTTTTGCTTTTTACATATCAAAGCTAAAAGAATAAATATGCATAAAATCTCATTGAAACACCTAAAAATGACCGGCCTTTTAAATAATTGCTTATTCATACATTATATTATCACCAAATCTTGGATTTAGTCTTTTTGTCAACTTGTTTTCTTTCAATTAGCACATGTTTTGTATTTATTTTTGGAGCTCAGGTCTCACAAATCTGATGCACCACAGTTTTTGAGTGAAAAAAGCATTATTTTTTGGATAATTTCAGCAATATTCACCCGAAAACGGAGGTGAATCAGCTCAGATCATTGAAACCCATTATCAATCACTTCTAAAATGAAAAACCTGTAATTGAAAGAAAACAAGTTGATAAAAAGATTGAATTACAATTTTGTATATATACCAGGGTAAGAAAAAAAAAAGACAGTAAGTTTTAGTCCAATGTGATAACAATCCTTTCCAAGTCAAAATGACTGGATCACAACATGATGGTTAAATCAAGTCTTGGCCATAATGCAATTATTATGTATTTTATTTTAATGAAAAGTACGGCCCTACACTGGAGAGAGAGAGAAAATCTAAACAGGATTGCTAATGGAATTCCTACATGAATTCTGGAACCAATTCTAAAGGAATCAAATAGGATCAAACAAGGATCTACTAAGAATTCACAAAGTATCCAATAAAATCCTACTGAATAAACTATAAGGCTCCTATTTTTCAGTTTGAAATATTACAGAGCTACATTTTTGCCTTGACACTAAATGTGAAACAAATGAGTTCAGCCTCCCCAGGAGCACTGGAAATGTGCAGCCATGGGGTGTCAAACTGAAGTCAATTGAATTTGGTTGCAAGAGAGCTAAAGATGGAATCATTCCATGAAGATGCATTGATAGAATAGACCATGACACACTCTCAGAAAAAAAGGTACAAAAGTTGTCACTGGGGCGTTACATTTTCAAAAGGCACACCTTTGTACCTAAAGAGTCCATATTGGTACCTTAAACATACATATTAGTACCTAAAGTGTACATATTAGTACCTAAAAGGTACAAAAGTGCACCTTTTGAAAAGGCACCGCCCCAGTGACAGCTTTTGTACCTTTTTTTCTGAGAGTGCATGCAACAGATCCAGCACAGACACACACTAAATCCAGATCCAACATGCCATGATATTTTACAGTCCCCATACATATGCAGAGTTTTATATGATGTAAAATTAAACCGTTACATATCAAAGAGTTGATCAGTGTTATTTTCAGGTGTTCTATTCCTTTTCTGTACTGATTTTGGGCAATTAATTTAAACATGATAAAATGTGTTAAATGCAGCTGAGAGTATTATGCTCTGTAGCTGAAAGCATTAAACTACTGAATCAAATAACATGCAGAAGGATATGTGTAGAACTTGATGAATTATTAATATTACGTCAAGATGTTACAAAAACAAGCAATGAATCCAATGCATCCATTTTATGTACAGAATTTAGATCAAAATCAAAACTTTAACTTTTAGAAGTTAAATATTAGTTGAAAAACTTGTTCATTGCTTAATTTTATAATTAGGCTAAACAACATGTGTAGCTATTTGTGAATAATTAAACAAATCCCATGTTGTTACAAAAACAAGTAACGTGTCCAATGCGTGTATGTCTATGTGTTTAGATTTTAAAAAATAAACAAAAACCTTTCGTTAACTTTCAGAAAATGTAACTTTGGGAAA
>NW_015555782.1:327005-337072 GCF_001515605.1 Sinocyclocheilus anshuiensis | reverse complement strand
AAGGCCACTGTCAAAGAAACCTGGGCTTCCATACCACCTCAGCAGTGCCACAAACTGATCACCTCCATGCCATGCCGAATTGAGGCAGTAATTAAAGCAAAAGGAGCCCCTACCAAGTATTGAGTACATGTACAGTAAATGAACATACTTTCCAGAAGGCCAACAATTAACTAAAAATGTTTTTTTTATTGGTCTTATGAAGTATTCTAATTTGTTGAGATATCATACCATATGACACTGATGTATCAAATATGATACTCAACAAAAGCACAAACTACTCCATTTAAAAAAATATATATTTTTGTGACTATTATTTCACATGCCAGACTTCACAGGGTTAATCACCATCTGAGGGACGTCCTAGAGTTCTGGTCAAATTCTCATATTATAATCCACATACAGTAAAGCAGATGAACCATAACATACATTCTTTTCGCCTTTTTTGTTCTTTTTAAGATTCACACTATTCTGCAAGCTCTCGCAAAGCTACAAGCCAGCACTTGTGACCCGTCGTGTCTTTTAGGCACATTACTCAGGTTAAACTGTCTGCCCACAGCTCTGGATGGGCATGAGAGCCGTCTTCAAGCCTGGCTGGAGCCCGTGGCCCCCTCGCTGCAGGTGGATCCTGAGGGGCCGTGCCAGGGCGTGGAGGCATGATGAATAACAGATGTTTCCTGATTGGCTGTGCCATTCGTCATACACCTGCCTCGCCTCAGCTTCGGAGAGCTCCACAATATGTCACTGTCGCCGGGCGGATGGCCCCAATGCATCACCCCGTCTCAGCAACGCTCAGCTCTCCAGATCCTTCTGCTTTTATAGAGTCATATTTCTCCTCCCAGCGCTAAATAAAAGAAAAGTGGACAGCTCATGTTTTTCTTTCTTTTTTCGCTCAGCATGTTCTTAGCTTAGGGGTAAGGTCAAATGGACACAGTTGGTTGGGTTTTAAATGTAAGAAGCACTAGGCTGGGACTGCATTCGCAAAGCTGTGTCATGTTCAAACCATGGTGAGAAAGCCTGCGAGCACCCCTCAAAATGCTTTTATTTAATGCAAAGTCTAGAATGTAAAAAAGTCCTGCACTGAAGAAATGTTCCCAGGCACCAGTGATTCAGCGATCTATCAGCAGAACTCAGAAAGTTTCATTTGCTTTGGTTATTTGGTATTTGATATGGTGAGTTTTCCAATAAAAAAAGTTGCTAATGCGATTCCCATTTCAAAGAACATGATTAGTGGCGTTCAATAATATTACCATTTCTTTTTAATATTACCATACTATCACCACATTAACATTATTTAATACATTAGGTATGATAAAATAACAATGAAAAATTTTTACAGCATGTACTGTACTAATCAAGGTTAAATGTTATTTATATATATATACTAACACTTTAAGTTGCATAAGTTAATATTAAAGTACTATAAACAAATATGAATTAAGAATCAACATTGTAACATTTTTTGTTTGTTGTTAGTTCAGGACAGGGTTATATTAAATTCTGTTTTGTTAAATATAACTATTTAAATCACTTTAGTTAATTTAAATAAAGATGACAAATAACATATTAAAGGTCCCATATTTTACACCTTTCTGGAGTTTTATTTTAGGTTGCATGGATGCGATGTTGTCTGGGGGTTTGGCAAAAGGAGAGTGGGACTGTGGGCAGTGCTCGGGGTGGTGACTGAAGGTGGTGACTGAGTAGTTCTGACGTCACCTTTTTACAGAAGTCACAACGGGTCATGAAAAATCACAGCTACTTTATGCAGGCTGTGTGCATCTGACTGTGGATTGACTGTTTTGAAACTTATATGGTAGTTATATAGCACCTAGACCTCAGTTATCATGAAAAAAGCCAGGAAATTTCAGTTTTGACAATATGGGACCTTTAATATTAGATGGAACATTTTTAACAAATACATATTTGTTGAGAGTATTTTTACAGTCTCTGGAAAAGGATCCGGCAAATATCCAATATAATAAAATAGAAATTTTGAAATATATGCATTTTTTGCAAAAAATAAAATAAAATAACATTTAAAATAAATAAATAATATTTTGTCAGAATAAACAGTATACATTTTTTACATTTTTTAATGGTCATTAACAGAGAATGGTGCTGTTGCAACATCTACCAGCAAGGACTATAGCTAGTCCATGCTAACTAGTCCAGTCAACCCTTAAACTAGTGTTTTTTAACCATTTTGACTCCATTGTCAACAACAAAATTGGAAAACCCCATTACTGGATAATGTGTTTTACTGGATAAAGATTAAAAATAAAGATTTTTTTTTTTTTGACAATTTCTACCTTATAAAATATTTTAAAGCTTGGCATAACTAGAATAATATATATATTTATAAAAATTAAGTTGTACGATCTTCTTAGTTTACATGACTTTTCCAGATCTAGAAGATCACATAAAAAAAATATATTAAAAAATCAGTCTTCTTTACAGTGTATCAGTGTTTTATTTTATTTTATTTTATTTTTAAAGCACTAAGTTTACTGAAACTGAAATAAAAAACTAATAAAAATTACAAGCACATAACAAAATGGCTAAAACAGACTAAAGTTAAAATGAAATATATAAATAATACTAAAATAAACCAGTTCACCAAATCGGACTGAATCGTTTGAAACGGTTCGTGTCCAGTAAGCATTAAACCACAAAGTACTTAAGTTATTCGCTTTTTTAACGTGGCTGACACTCACTCTGAGTCTAAATAAACCAATATCCCGGAATAATTAATTAAACATCAGAAAGTGTGATCATATAAATATATTTTATTTTACTTTTTTTAAAAAGATGAATGTACCTAATCTGTGTACTTTGTTCAGTTGAAGATTGTGTTAGGTTATAGGCCAAAGGGGTTCGTCAGGGAAGTTGGACAATAATTAAGACTCTACAACCTGGCTAACATTGTGATGTCGAGCCCATTTCAATGGCCACGTCTTATGTATGTACTTTATGTACAAAAAGTGTCCTCGTTCTGCGTGAATTTGCTCATTCCAGACCATGCATCCGTAAACACACCCCTGTACCTTCCTGAGCAAAAGTGATCAAAAAGCCCCCTGAACATTTTTGCATTTTCTCGTGATTAATATCTAAGATTTCTCCGCCGCATTATAATCTCTCTTTCAGCCATGAATATATATATATATATATATATATATATATATATATATATATTAGAAAAAACTATGTTAAAATGTAAACTACAAAGATTTGATAATAAAAATAAGCATTTTAATTTCATACTAAGTCATATTATTGGGATATATAGAGTGACATCTGCTATACTGTTATAAAGATCTCATTGATTTACAAGCTATCAGAATTTTATTTTACTTTTTGGCCAAATAAATGGCAGCAAATGCATAAAATTGCATATTTTTACTCACTTTGAGTTTCTGAATAAAACTGAGGTGTTTTTTCTGCTCCAATATGAGCTGCATATTCACACTATATCGTAGTATATGAGGCATAAAAGCCTGATTTATCAAATAATACTCAACATTTTTAATGGTCTAAAGTTTTAATACAGTAAATGGTTCCATTAAAAAAAGACTACTATTTCAAAAGTCAGGCTTTACAGGGTTAAGAAACTGAATGTGCAGTTACAACATCTACCTTAGTCCAGCTGGTAGGACTAACTAGTCCATTCTAACTAGTCCAGCCAACCCATAACCTTAGTTCAATGCTTTTCAGGTTTTTTTTTTTTACTCCAAAGAGCTCATGACTTGCAGTCATTCGTGCTAAGGAATTAAAAAGAAGATTTATATATGTTACAGTTTCCACCCCGTAAAATATTTTAGAAATTGGCATAAATGTATATTAATTATAAAAATGTCCATTTTATGACTTTATTTATTTATATGATTTTTCCAGGTCTAATAAAAAAAATACATATATGGCTTCACTGGCAACCACCCTGAGTGCATTGTACTGTATTCTCAACATAGATTAAAGCAACATAGATGAAAGCATACATGATTGTTTTGCATGAGCATTTTAAAAGGAGCTTGTACTTGACTCTTGCTCAAGTAGCTTTCCAGACATAAATGTCTGCTGGAGTTGGATTTTTCTGCAGTAATGGTTCTTCTGGTGGAGAGGGATTTATTTTACTCTCTGCTCACCTACACTCCGTTTAATATCTGATTGGACACGGTGATATATAAGACAGTGATTGTTAAGTGCTGTATGTGGGTTTGAGATAACGGCGTCCACAGGAGGTGAACCGCTCAAGCGCACTCATTCAGGCCACCACATGAAGAGAAAGCTACATTAAACATGTCTCATTAAGATCTCTGCTGCGATTTACTGCTACTTTATGGACTCACCTGCTCTGTGTTTTAGTGCAGTATTTGCCCCAAGATACAGAACAAAAAAAAATATTTTACTTTATAACACCATCTTTTAAATACAGTTTAGTTAAATGATGAGAAAAGTGACTGGCATATATTGGGATACCAGAATAGTATAATTTAAGGATAATATTTGCGTTACAAGATGCTGATTTAATTTTGCTTAACAAATCATTGTACACTAATAGTTCATGCTCATTATTCAGTGCTTGAAAAATCATGCTAATTCAAGGACTGACAGATAAGAGCACCTCTTATGACCCATTTTTTTCATCTCCGCTAACAGTTCAAAGGCTGCAATAAAGAATGCATTTCCATAATTTCCAAAAGCATCATGATATCAATGATAAATTGTTTTTATATACAATAGTTTGTAATTAAATGGAAAATATTCCATTTTTATGGAAATAATATGACAATTCATGTGTGCCTAAATAGAACTATAGTACAGAGTTTCTGCAGGTTGTATGAAGGTACATTTTAAGACTTTTTAAGACCTTTAAAGACCAAGTAAAGAGAATATAAGGAATAAATCGAACGGATCACAATACTTCAGTATTGTCTCATTGTCTTTTTAGAACTTTGAAGCATTGCAATGCAAATTCCAACAGATCTCCATTACTTTTTCATTTATTTTATTTAAAAAAAAAAATACTTGAATACCTCTCTGAATTACTAGATTGTGGAAATTATAAAGTTTCTAATTAAAACCAGAACAAATTTGTCTTTTTTGTTTTGTTTTGTTTTGTTTTGATTATTTATTTATTTATTTATTTGCAGTGTATGCAACATAAAATGCTATAACTTAAAATACCTCTCTGAATTACTAGATTGTGGAAATTATAAAGTTTCTAATTAAAACCAGAACAAATTTGTCTTTTTTGTTTTGTTTTGTTTTGATTATTTATTTATTTATTTATTTATTTGCCGTGTATGCAACATAAAATGCTATAACTTAAGAGTAACTTAATTTAAGAGTTTTTCCTCTGATTTAAGACCTTTTTAGGCCTTAATTTGTGGAAGACCCGCAGAAACTTGGTATACAAAACATGGGGCTATCAATTTAACATTTAATTATTTAAATACTACATAATTTGTATTTTTTAATAAATAACAATTTAACATTTAACGACTAAAAACTAAATAACAATTAAATATTATGTGATTTTGCAATTAATCATGCCCCGACCCAGAATATTTTTTTTTTTTAAAGCAGGACCACTGAACATAAAAATCATCTTTAAAAGCATCTTAAAAACTTTGCACTTGTAGAGTGAAATGCTGGGGAAAAAAAACAGCAAGACACACATAAAAGAACAATTCAAAAGCTAACGACTAAAAACTAAATAACAATTAAATATTATGTGATTTTGCAATTAATCATGCCCCGACCCAGAATATTTTTTTTTTTGAAAGCAGGACCACTGAACATAAAAATCATCTTTAAAAGCATCTTAAAAAGCACTTTTGCACTTGTAGAGTGAAATGCTGGGGAAAAAAACAGCAAGACACACATAAAAGAACAATTCAAAAGCTATATTTAATTGTAGCTGTTGCCTGATTTACACGTCTGCCTTTAATTATTTTTATTTGGAGGCTGTTCTCCACAAATATTGATAATTAACATTTTATTATTAATCTTCATATTGTCAATTAATTTAATTTACAGCCCTAATCAAAAGTCACCAAAAGCTTCATACATGGCATCTAAATCTTGGTATGGCATGCTAACTCTGTCATGCAAGGAGAAAAACATACAGCACAGCAAATGAAAGAGCAGTCATGTGAGTTATTTATGCACATACTGGCCTCTGCAGCCATAAAACTCCCAAAGGCATAAATAAATCAATTTATTGTTGTAAAGAAGATGCTAAAAATTACATCTACTCTGAAGCAAGAACATTTGCATAGTGACTTAACTGACCGTGTGAATACCCATCTTAATAAATGTGATTCAATTGTTTGTCATTACTGCATTGATATGAAATGCATATTTGGCCAAATGCAATAAAGAAATAAAAACATTTTTTTTATCTGCAAGCCCTTAGGAAACAAATATTAAACACAATATCTCGTCGCCTTTGAGGAGTGCTGAGAAACCTGGAATGAGATTAAAGATTAATCTTCTCTGTCCCTGCTGAAGATGCTTTGGCAACAATTCAGAGGTAATGCACTAAATTTTGAGCTTGTTCTGTGTACTGAAAATCTGCAACTCATTTGTAGTCGCTGTTGTTATATATGGCATCTGAAGATTTAAAGATCAACTCTCTACTACATTATAAAACCCATTCGATGAAGTTGATACTATTGAGAATGCCTGACAACAAAATATAGTGAATTCATACAAGAAAGTTCAACTTACTTAATATACTATGAATTAAACTGTGACCTACGCTGGTTTGCCGAGTTAGCCGACCACAACAGAAGAAATGTATATATATAGAAGTCTTAAATGTGCAGCAGTGTTGTTTTAGTACCATATAGTAATTTAGTTTTTGTTTATATTGTAAATTAGATTTTATTTTGTTTTCATTTTAATTTTAGTTAAAATTGTAGTAATTTTATTGTGTTGATGTCATTTATATATATATATATATATATATTATTTTTTTTATTTATTTTATTTTTTTTTAAATAGGTCTGTATAGTTTTAATTAGTTTTTAGTTTTAGTTTATTAGTTTTAGAGTACATTTACACAACAACACTGTACTTCAAAACGGAAACATTTTTCTTTAAGTTTTTTACAAAATAAGTTTTGTGTCTGCGAAAATGACTAAAACGCTGCATTATGCATGCCAGGCCAGTAGGTGGCGATGTCACTTTGTAAAGAAACTCACACCTATAGAATGAATGCACAATATGCATACGCATGACATCACAGTTTCACAAATTGGCGTTTTTAGAGTTTACGCAGAGACGATAATGGTATCATTTCCAAAAACTTGCACTTTCAAACCCGTTTTTCAAAAGTTTGCATTTTCAGGCCACCAAAATACCGTTGTCATGTAAATGAATGGCCAAAATTAATGAAAAGGATTTTATTGATTTTACTGATCATTTTATTGATTCTCTAAAAAGGTGATATTAATGATATTAATTTGTTTGTGAATTGCCACTGGTCTCGCAACATTTTTTTGTTTTTTCTGATTCACTAAAAAAAAAGTCATTTGTTTGTGAATTTGAACTATACTGAGTGCAGTGCATGTTATTGACTCACTAAAAGGTCCCAGCTTAAAAAAAAAAAAAGTAGCTGTAGATAAAACACAAGACAACTTGACACAAAAAAAGCTATGATTTGATATTTCAATGTACACTCTGATGTCTGAGAGGTTGATTTTTAATAAAACTACCAGATGTAAAGATTTTCTTTTAATTATATAAAGGTCACTTTTTTTGCTACTTGCTACAAGCCTGTTGTATTACAATCTTATTTTAAAATATGAAACTATCATAAAAATATGAATTATTACATTTACTCAACACAATGATAGTCTAAATGAACATATAAACAAACCATTTCAAAATTAAGTGTGAAAATCATTTCTATTCACCCATCTTATTTTGTCTGGCCTTCAACAAACACATACATCGTCGCATCATCCAAGTGAATCAGCACTGGTCGCACTGCATTTTAATAGATCACTAAAAGGAACTGGCTCATATTTGTTTGTGAATCACCACTGGTTGTACTCCATTTTTTTATTTCACTAACAAGAACTTGCTCATAGAAATCATTTGTTTGTGAATACCACAGCCATATCACCCTGCAGCCCAAGACTGGTTGCCCACTGAAGCTAAGCAGGGCTGAGCCTGGTCAGTACCTGGATGGGAGACCTCTTGGGAAAACTAGGTTGCTGCTGGAAGAGGTGTTAGTGAGGCCAGCACGGGGTGCTCACCCTGTGGAGCGCTTTGGGTGTACAACAATACACAGTAAAGCGCTATATAAATGCATCATTCATTCATTCATTCATTCATACATGCATGTTAAACAAAAGTCTTCCCATCAGCGGCCACTGTTTGCCAGCTCAGCCTTCAGATCCTGTTCCGATTCTGCTCAGTGGCCAGAGAGAAGCGAGAGATGAAAGATTCAAACAAGGAGAGGCAGTCAAATATTTATGAAAGCACGCATCCCTCTCACAGACAAGAGAGAGAGTGCGAGGTGCCGTCAAGGTGTTTGATCGATGTAATGGAGTCCGTTTAAGAAGCGGTGGGTGCGTGGCCGATTCCCTGGAGCAGAGAGAGAGCGAGTTTGATATGATAATGCACCTCGTGCTAGTTCTGTGCACCATATGCTCATCCTTTCATTGGGGAGATCGGTGCAGATGGTCGGGCTCGCTGCTAATAAGGGGAATAGAGCAGGACGGGAAAAAGGGGTGAAAGGATCCCTGGGGCAACACTAATGACAAGCCCACTGACAACACCTTCAGTCTAGAACAGCAGGGCCAACTTGTCCTGCCTTCTTCCCAAAATCACAGAAATCTGTCGTGTTGACTACAGACTGAACTCCTCCTTTACTCTTGAATGATTGCGGTAGAGGTAAAGTGAGTCATTTCTGTGCCAATAGCGGCACCACATGATGGACTCGCTCAAATAATGATTGTTTCCAAACAGGTCTCATAAGGGAAGAGTGCTTTTATCTTTATACCACCAAACAATCTGGTGCCACATTCACCCACATAAATATTATTGGATATTATTAGGTGTGAATGATTGAAAATACAGAAATATTGTTGCATGTTTTTGGTTCACTAAAAGGAATCGACTCATGAGAGTCATTTGTTTGTGAATAGGAGATCACTAAAAAGATCCAGCACAATTGTTCGTAAATCATAATTTCATTGATTCACTAAAAAGAACTGGCTCATAGTCATTTGTTTATGAATCACCACTGGTTGTGCTACTTTTTTTTGATTCACTAACAAGAACCTGCTCATAAGAGTCATTTGTTTGTGAACAGGCATTGGCCATGCTGCATTTTATTGATTCACTGGAAAGAACTGGCTCACGAATAGGCACTAGTCTTGCTTATTTTTTTTCATTAGAGTCAGTTGTTCATGAATCATATGGTCACACAGCATGTTATTGATTCACTAAAAAGAACTGGCTTGGCTCATTAGAGTCATTTGTTTGTGAATCAGCACTGGTCGCACTGCATTTTAATAGATCACTAAAAGGAACTGGCTCATATTTGTTTGTGAATCACCACTGGTTGTACTCCATTTTTTATTTCACTAACAAGAACTTGCTCATAGAAATCATATGTTTGTGAATAGGTCACGCTGCATTTTATTGATTCACTGAAAAGAACTGGCTCATGAATTGGCACTAATTTTGCATTTTTCCATTCACTAAAAATAACTGACTCGGAGTCTTTTGTTCATGAATCATACTATACTGGTCAAACAGCATGTTATTGATTCACTAAAAAGAACTGGCTCATGAGAGTCATTTGTTCTAATATACTGATCATGCTTTATGTTTTTTATTAAAGAAAAAAAAGAACCAATTCATAAGAGGCATTTTTTTGTAAACTAGACTATTCTGGGCGCACTGCATGTTTTATATATATATATATATATATATATATATATATATATATAACATTTCTGTCCCCCTCACTTCTGAAATGATGGCTACGCCCCTGACTTGGACTATAGGTACCATTCAATAAATTACAATAAACTGATTGTCTCCTCCATATT
>NW_015555782.1:312468-326676 GCF_001515605.1 Sinocyclocheilus anshuiensis | reverse complement strand
CACTAACTGCCGGCTGACTCGACCCGGGAACGGCCGGCGGAGGGGTTCCGGATCGGGATCGGAGACTCTCCAGAAACCGGATGACTGTATCCTTCCAGCCGAGGTTGGTGGTGTCTGGGAGCTCCGTGGGATGGTGGAACGTTATCCTGATCCGGAACAGCGTCGCGAGGGTTTCCCCCTCGAGGGAGCTGGCGAGGGCGAGCGGCACAAACGCCCTCGCGAAGACAACGGGGTCTGGGCTCGCTTGAGCCACTGAGATGAACATTAAACGCTCCTCTATATGGGGACGTGGAGGAGCGCATGGGAAAAAAGGGCAAAACAAAAACTTACAAAAACCGGAAATCAAACACGGGGAAGGGATGCCGTTTACAGTTAGGTCCGCTGTTCTGTCACGTTGCACACACACGAGGAGACGCTGGAGAATACTTTACCAAGACTTTATTTGCACCAAGGGAGACGAACACAGGAAGACGTTCACAGGAAGACGTTCACACGAAGACGTACACAGGAAGACATACAACAGCGGACAGAGAACTTGGGACTGGGAACACATTTTATACACACACACAGGAGGAGGGGATGACGAGACACACCTGGGAGCAATAAACCATCATGGGGAACACCTGGGACAAATTAAACATGGGAAAGGAACACCTGGGGAGCAAGACACAGACAAAACATGGAACAGAGTCTGACAAATACCCTGTATATATATATATTATTTCAAATAATGTTTAATTTATTTCAAGCAACAAACTGTTTTTAATGGTTTTAGTTTTAGTTAACTTACCCTGCCTACAGCTTCAAATAATTGTTGCTGTATTTATAGCAGGAGTGAATGACTGCTTGCTCATATTCAAACCAAGGTTGAAAGGAAGGTCTACACAGCACTGCACTGCATCCATTAGAAACTGCCCGGTGACTGCATCAATAAACATGATTTATGTTCATTTCTTGACACTCTACCTACTAATCAAAGGATTCAGTATACAATTCCTTTGAAAGCAGTGAGGTCAGAGGACAGGACATTACTGATGGACAGTTTAGGACCTTAGGGTATCTGTCCCTTTCATCAGCGTCTCTGCTGATATTTCCATGCTTGTTTTCTCACTGTCAGCGGCCATCTGCTGTGCCAAAGTGTAAGCAGTGTTAAGTGATGGCAGTGTGGCAGAGCTGTAGGGAACCTTGGGTAAAGATGCATTCTCTCTGACTGGCATACAGTACGTCAACAACTCAGTGCTGCCTTCAATACCTGGAGGAGCACTGATTTTTCACGCAAAGACCATCTATCCATCTATCAAGAAAGCATAAAGGTTCACCCAAAACTCAATGAATGAATTGCAGAAAAACATCTCTAAACTGTGTGAAAAATAAAAAAAAATTGCTGTAAATTTACTCACCTTCAGGCCATCCAAGACTGGACACACAACTTCTTGCTTCACAAGGCATTAATTGATGGACTGGAGACTTGTAGATTATTGTGATGTTTTTATCAGATGTTTGGACTCTCATTCTGAAGGCACCCATTCACTGCAGAGGATCCTTTGGTGAGCAAGTGATATAATGCTATTCTCCAAATCTGTTTAAGAAATGAAGAAACAAACTCATTTACATCTTGGATGGCCTGAGGGTGAGTAAATCTTTAGCTAATTTTAATTTTTGGGTGAACTCTTCCTTTAATTGGCAATCGATCAGTAAAACTAGAACGGTTTTCTATAATTAATTATTATAATCAATGATTATTATAGGTTATCAATGCATTAACACAAAAAAAATGATAATACATTTATGTTTACAAACCCCATTGCGCAGTTTGTTTCTGAATATAGATAGGTATAGAAATAATAGATATGTTATGTCTTTTCTTCTTAGCATCCTGTAATGATGACTGACTTGAAACATACTGTTTACTCAGGTTTTTGAGGAGTGTTGTAAATGAGTTGAACAATTTCTTCAGTGCACACTGAATCCCTCACATTCTCTTTCTCACAGCACTGACTCACTAAACAAGCATTAGGGGAAATTTATTCTTCTATGTTTGTACAAAATATACTTGTATTGTGTTGTCTTCACACAAACAAAGTGCTGACTATACAAACTTATAGTTTTTATTTCATTTTGAAGCTGAAGTGTATGATGTAGGGCACAGTAATATTCTTAATAAGGGCAGAATCAATTTGGTCATGCAATGATATTATTAAGCTCTTCACAAACACTCTTATGTGTTAGCGCTCCAACTGTTTGGATATGCAGCCAACAGCAACTGGCACCGCAGGGTTCTAATGCGCACAAGTCAGACATCAAATGTGTGAGCTGAAAACTTGGTGTAATGCTTTCAGCTACAGATTCTACAATGAAACTGCATTTTTAGATTCTCAATAGAGTAAAAACCAACCAGCATACCCGTGGTGCAGAATGTTAAATGCGTAAGCACTAGACCTCTATCACACGCGATCCGAAGTAAGAAATGTCAAAGCCTGGTATGATGAGAGTTCATTTTACCTTATGTTTTGTGACACTGAATTTCATAAAAAAAAAAAAAAAGATTTTTCTTACAATCACAATAATAGTTTCCTAGAATACTCTCAATATTCAAAATTGTTAGCTGTCTAATAACGCTAATTGCATTACATACAAAATGCAAAGTTCATCAGAAGATTTTGTGGTTTATTTAATGTTGTTTTTATTATATTAACATGGTCAAATATTAGAGCAACACTGGGATGGTTTGTTTCCCTGAAAGCTAAACAATTAGCTAAATGAATTTCTCTATTACCAGACTATTTGTTAATATGCATAAGAGATGTGCAAGAATAACTACTGCTACTTTTTGCATTTATTTTATCTTCAAGGCAGGCACGAATTACAAATATGTAATATTACAAATGTCCAACATTATGCCAACAAAGCCTGACCCTCGACCAGATGTTACACTTTGCTTTGCTGTTACACTCATTCAAGAAGCCAAATGTCTTATAGTGAGCAAAAAAGAAAACCAATGAATACTAGTAAATATTCAAAAACGCATTTTGACAATTCACTTCATAAACTTTGTATTTGCTACTGCTTAAGGGGTTTTCAGATGGTGAGCTATTTATAATTTAAAACATACAGTCTTGAGATTGTTTTGAGGTCCAGTGGAAATGATATTCATACATTCATGCCTGTATAGATTGAAATAATTGCTCATATCCTTCATATGCTGTTTGTAGTTGTAAAATGACTATACGCAGACCATACGTATGTGAGACCCCCAGGTTCTAACCACCACACCACGATCTTGTTTCGAGTGGGTCTCAAACCCAGGTCTCCGGCATGGGAGGCAGGCACACTAACAATGAGGCTAAAGACTGCAGCCACTAACATCAGTCGCTAGTGCGCCTCTTAAGATCAGGGGGGTGAGGTTTACCTGCACAGCACCTACCCGCTGACCTCCGTTACACTCACCCCCCTAAACCTCACTTCCATCCGGGTCACGACATCAAATGTGTGAGCTGAAAACTTGGTGTAATGCTTTCAGCTACAGATTCTACAATGAAACTGCATTTTTAGATTCTCAATAGAGTAAAAACCAACCAGCATACCCGTGGTGCAGAATGTTAAATGCGTAAGCACTAGACCTCTATCACACGCGATCCGAAGTAAGAAATGTCAAAGCCTGGTATGATGAGAGTTCATTTTACCTTATGTTTTGTGACACTGAATTTCATAAAAAAAAAAAAAAAGATTTTTCTTACAATCACAATAATAGTTTCCTAGAATACTCTCAATATTCAAAATTGTTAGCTGTCTAATAACGCTAATTGCATTACATACAAAATGCAAAGTTCATCAGAAGATTTTGTGGTTTATTTAATGTTGTTTTTATTATATTAACATGGTCAAATATTAGAGCAACACTGGGATGGTTTGTTTCCCTGAAAGCTAAACAATTAGCTAAATGAATTTCTCTATTACCAGACTATTTGTTAATATGCATAAGAGATGTGCAAGAATAACTACTGCTACTTTTTGCATTTATTTTATCTTCAAGGCAGGCACGAATTACAAATATGTAATATTACAAATGTCCAACATTATGCCAACAAAGCCTGACCCTCGACCAGATGTTACACTTTGCTTTGCTGTTACACTCATTCAAGAAGCCAAATGTCTTATAGTGAGCAAAAAAGAAAACCAATGAATACTAGTAAATATTCAAAAACGCATTTTGACAATTCACTTCATAAACTTTGTATTTGCTACTGCTTAAGGGGTTTTCAGATGGTGAGCTATTTATAATTTAAAACATACAGTCTTGAGATTGTTTTGAGGTCCAGTGGAAATGATATTCATACATTCATGCCTGTATAGATTGAAATAATTGCTCATATCCTTCATATGCTGTTTGTAGTTGTAAAATGACTATACGCAGACCATACGTATGTGAGACCCCCAGGTTCTAACCACCACACCACGATCTTGTTTCGAGTGGGTCTCAAACCCAGGTCTCCGGCATGGGAGGCAGGCACACTAACAATGAGGCTAAAGACTGCAGCCACTAACATCAGTCGCTAGTGCGCCTCTTAAGATCAGGGGGGTGAGGTTTACCTGCACAGCACCTACCCGCTGACCTCCGTTACACTCACCCCCCTAAACCTCACTTCCATCCGGGTCACGGCACCAATGTACTAAAGTCACTTTTTCAAAACTCTTCACACAGTTCTCCTAACCATCTTTCCGCTTGACACAGCAGTTCATTTCACATTCAAAATGCACTAAAACTACCAAAACACTTCATTAATGCCTCAAATAAACTCATTCTTCATAACACTAGCAAAGGTTTTCACCAAACAAACACAATTTATCACTCATAACACAACAACCTAAAAAACACTAACAACAGGTAGCATTATACAATGTTTTCTTTAGTCAAATTTATTTACGAAACAAGAATGATACTCTCTACTATTTATAATTCACTGCAGTATATGTTACATGCTCCATGTTTACATTACAGTACAAAATTAACCCTAAGTTTTCCCTTTTTGTATGGATGGTAATGAAAGTGAAAGACTAACACTTGTGAAGATGTTCAGCTACATGCAACTGCTTTGATAGTATTTTTTTTACATTCAGAATATTTTTCTAGATGATATTACTGTAGAAATGTTGCAAATTTCTGTCTTACAGTTTTTACAATCGCTAGGGCACATTTCTCAATACTTAGGTCACATTTTCAAAACTCTTCACACAGCGAGCACAACATCAGTCTCTGTGGGATAAACTGTGAATCATTTATCATTGCTTTGGCACAAAATGCATTCATTGATGACATCTGTCAGATTACATGCATTCTTTTATCACTTTGACACAAACACCACCAAAACTTTATGTACTATACAAGCCAATTTGCACAAGTTTGCATACTGTTTTCAAAACTGTTAAACTTAAGTTTAAAACCTAGCACAGGTACAAAAATTAATAAGACAGAAATTTGCAACATTTCTACAGTAATTTCATATAGAAAAATATTCTGAATGTAAAAAATCAAATATTATCAAAGCAGTTGCATGTAGCTGAACATCTTCACAAGTGTTAGTCTTTCACTTTCATTACCATCTGTACAAAACGGGAAAACTTATAGGATTAATTTTGTACTGTAATGTAAACATGGAGCATGTAACATATACTGCAGTGAATTATAAACAGTAGAGAGTCATTCTTGTTTTGTAAAGAAATTTGACAAAAGAAACATTGTAATGCTATCAGTGTTTTTTAGGTTGTTGTGTTATTATGAGTGATAAAGTGTGTTTGTTTGGTGAAAACCTTTGCTAGAGTTTTGGAAGAATGAGTTTATTTGAGGCATTAATGAAGCGTTTTGGTAGTTTTAGTGCATTCTGAATGTGAAATGAACTGCTGTGTCAAACTGAAAGATGGTTAGGAGAAGAGTTTTAAATAAAGTGACTTAAGTATTGAGAAATGTGTCCTAGCGATTGTAAAAAACTGTATTCATTTTTTGTACTGTGCTAGGTTTTGAACTTAAGTTTAACAGTTTTGAAAACAGTATGTAAACATGCGCAAATTGGCTTGTATAGTGCATAAAGTTTTGGTGGTGTTTGTGTCGAAGTGATAAAAGAATTCATGTAATCTGACAGATGTCGTCAATGAATGCATTTTGTGCCAAAGCAATGATAAATGATTCACAGTTTATCCCACAGAGACTGATGTTGTGCTCGCTGTGTGAAGAGTTTTAAAAAAGTGACCCAAGTATTGAGAAATGTGTCCTAGCAATTGTAAAAAACTGTAAATAGGCTATATATGGGATTTTTTTTTTGTCTCTAGTAATTAAAGACCAGTGAACGGCCAAGGTAATGTTATTTAAAGGAGTGGTTCACTGGTTTTTTTCTAGGCTTGATTGTGTTTATAGGGTGCAGTCTAACATGTGTTAATGCTTAGTTAAAAAAAAAAAACGCATTATTTTTCACATAATTTACCTTTATTCCACACCGCTCAGTCCCTTCTCTGAAAAACACGCTGATCATTTCCTGCTTTTATGAAGCCCCGCCCTCAGAAATAGGCGATGAGCTCTGATTGGTTAGCTAGCCCAGTGTGTTGTGATTGGCTAAACTGCCTCTAGTGCGTGTCTAAACGTCCCGCCCCTCACCTCAGCGGCATGTGCTCCGGTTGTATTGTAAACAGCGGCATCGTTAATATCACGGCGTCGTTAATATCGCTTATCAGTTTGAGCCCGATTGAGAAGCAGAGGATATTATTGAAGAGGATCGTGCAAAACCTCTGCAAGCACGGCTTTTAATGGTAGGCCTATGTTTTTTGTTTGTTGTTGTCTCATACTTTTAGATATGCTGTTATTTGTAAATGCTACTGCTTATGTTAGCTTTTCATATACGGTTTTATCCTGATTAAAGCTTTAATACAGTACGGCAACTGCACACACGTCCATGTTTAACGCTTCTCATAGCTATGTGAAAATAAGTGTATAATTAGAACAGTTCATTGTTGGAGCTGAGCTGAATGAGAGAGAGAGAGAGAGAGAGAGTTTTGTTTTTTTTTAACTCTTTAAAAATTGGGGACAGTGTATGTAAATTCAATATGATGTATTTTAAATTTTGCACTGCATTGAGTTTTAGGGTTATCGGAAAACATATGAAAATTAACCATGATTTTACTACACTAACCATTTAACCATAGTATTTGTAGTTAAACTGTGGTTAAACAAATGGCAATCAATACGTCAAAATCAAGGTACCAAGGTACCTGCACAGCACCTACCCGCTGGCCTCCGTTACACATACATGAAAGTGTTTTCATTTTATACATGAACATTATTTTTGACAATATTTATGAACCTCTGCTGGGTGTGTTAAATATAACTGCAGGGTCATTACTTCTATACCATTAGTGAGCTTCTGGGAAAATCACATGTTTGCATCTCAATAACTACCTTTGCATGCACAGCACATATGTGCTTTAAATATGTAAACGGTTATCCATATGTTACTGGTATTAGCACTGGTTGCTTAATTAAATATTGCATGTCTCAATTGCATTCATGTGTTTCATTAATTTATTACTGTCACACTAGCTGTGATTCAAACGCCTAAAAGAGCAGCTGAAGTCAAGAGCTCCTCATGGCATCAGAAAAGCACAAAGAATATGACAGATGTCAGAGAAGTTGCCTGGGCAACAGGGATTTTTGTTCCGTGATTGATTCACTGCAGTCACCAGCCAGACATTACAAATGAGTCAGAGAAATGAGTCCCCAGGAATTATTAATGCTGACAAATCTATTGACTGCTGCTCAGCTGAGGGGAATGTAGATGAGGAACTATAAAAATATCCGTGTGAAAGGCTCCACTCCACTCAATGGCTGAAGCGGCCACATATGCTGCATTTTATCCACTTAAGATATTAGTCACTTCCCGTATTAAAAAAGTTTTAGTTTACTTTTTATATGCACAGGTTATAAAGACTGTGCTGTGAAACTGCATTTATGAAAACACAACTGCATTTGCATATGATGTGAAACAGGTAAGCAAAGACTATTATGTACTCTACATCAGTGGTTCCCAAACTTTTTGAAAGCATGGCACCCCTTTGTAGTATTTTTTTTTTCCACGGCACCCCAACCCAATTAACTAAACGTACATGTGTACATATACATATATGAAATTAAATCCAGATGAGCAAACAACAAATGCATATATGAAATTAAATCCACATGAGCAAACAACAAATGAAGCATAAACAGCAGCATGAATTTATGAATGCATCACAACAGACATAATATGAGGTGAAACAACCCATTCAAATGAACCATCTGTCTTTTATTGTCATCACAATACTGCTCTGACTGGATATCAAAACTCTCCTCGGATATGATATTTATTCATGTAAGAAAGGAAAACTTGAAATCGCATCATATGACCCCTTTAACACTGATCAAACGAGGAATATTCAGCTCCTCACACTGCACACAAGTCAAAGCAAAATGAAATTTTTCTTAGGGGATAATTTCACAGAGCGACGCAGGCCAATTCTGCTCCAAACAAATATCGACACACAATACTTCTTCTTAGCTCCATAATAGAAATAACCTGAATTCCCTGATTTAATGGTAAGAAAAGTGAAAGCTTTCTGTTGCCAGTGGGAAGCAGAGAAATTGAGTTTGGTAGTAAAGAGAGAGTTAGTAAATGAGTCATTTCACTGGCGGTGGAGGAAATTATTTCATAGAGCTAAAAAGTGGATTGACTGAAATAGTATCAGACCCCACTCAATACAACACACTGCGGCTCTATTGAGAGTTGCTTAACTAAAGTCAATTAATTGTAATATTCGGGAAAGGTTTTGACAGGGTTTCTGTTTCTCGGGGGAACAGAGGTCCTTTTTTGATTACAAATGGCAAGTGGGCTTGAGGCAGCAGGGCTGTTCTAATAGTATTACTGTTTTCAATTAGGGCTATAAAAACTATGATCAATGATCAGTTAAGGACAAAAATAGAAACCCCCTTTTCCCCCATTCAATAGGGTAATAATAATAATAATAATAATAATATAATAATTAATTCAAAATATTTTGATTGTATTATTAAATTATAAAAATAAATCTCAATACAGAAATATATTACTATAGCAATACTACTATTGTACAGTAAAATGAAAACTTTAATAATAATTTAAATGCATTTGGTAGTTATTAATTATTATTATTAGTAGTATTATATATACAATTAAAAAAATATTTACTTTCATGTATTTGTCACTGGCAATAATAATAATAATAATTCAAAATATTTTTATTTTATTATTACTGAAGTATTTTATAATTCTTTTTTATGCATTTGGCAGATAATAATAATAATAATAATAATATCAGGAAAATGTATTTACAGAACAGTAAAATTACAATACTAATATTTATGTCCATTTTTTTTTATTTCTTTGCGTTCAAATGTTAGAATCATAGAGCTTTTTGTTTATTTATTAATCTATCATTTAAACAAGTATTTAATAAGATAAGAAGAATATAATATAATATAATAATAAAACATTTGTTTACAGAACAAAGAGTAAAATTACAATACTAATATTTATGTCTGTCTTGATTTATTTGCTTTCAAAAATTAGAACCACAAAGCTTAGAATAGAATTAGAATAATAACGAACGATTTTATTATAAATCAGGCATACATCCCTGTATAAATGTATATAATTAAACTGCCAAGTCACGCTTGTCTGAAAAATAAACTTTTTTTTTTTAATAAACGTTTTATTTTTATCTCCACTCAGTGGACATTTCACTTCAAGAAATCTGAACTGAATCATCTGAATCATCTGAATCATCCCATTTCTGCTATAGGCTAAAATAAGCAGCGTAGAATGCTGTAGAACTTGTGGAGAGTGGAGCTCCACTCAGGCTTGAGGAGTGGAGATTGGAGAGGTGTTTGTCTTTGACATTTAATGACAGTGATCAAGCACATAGGCATGACTGGAATTCAGAGAAACACTTAGACCCTTACCACCCACCGCCATCAGCTCTATTAAGTCTGAACTAACCCGTTTCTGTTTATGCAAATAGGACCTGTAAAGTTTTAATAAATGCAGGTTCATGCGAGCTCTATTGCCCCAAGGACACTTGATCCAAAGGCCAGACTCGAGTGAAAAGTTAGAGAAGGAAGCTTAGGTTTTTAGCTCAGCTCCCCCGAGGAGAGTTATGTATCTGCAATTCATTCAAGTAGACCCTACTGTCTCATATTAAGAAAAATGATTTATGCTCATTATGGACTAGATTGTGTTATAATACACTCAACAAAATGACAAATGTCTTTATAGTATTACAAATGAAATTCACAGAAACCAGGGCATGTATACGATATTAAATGCTGAATTTTCGACGTACTGTAAAATAAATAATTTATGTGGAAAAATAATACATTCCTGTTCTCAAAGCTGTAGTGTGTAATTTATTACCACACCTGTTAAAATGTTTTTTTCATATCTCAGATTAATATGTAGAGTCGAGTTAGGCTGATTCCCCTGAAAGGCGCAAACACAGTGGCACTTGCAAAACACTATTTATAATTATATTTAATTATTTACTATGGATTTGGTTGGTAACATTAATAATGTGTGTGCAGAACAATGGCAAAATTACAATATTAATTAATTAAAAAAACATTTGATGTACTGTAGATAGACTGGCTGATTTTAGCTACATTTGTGGAAAATAGTTAAAATTGTGGATAAAAATACAATCCTGTCCTCAAAGTTGGAGACTGTTATTTTTATCTATGCTTGTGAAAAAAAAATCATATCAACAGTCAATTATTAGCAAGTTATTAGACTGAGAAGTGTAAACACTGTGGTGCTTGCAAAACACTATATTTACTGTAATTATTTATTTTTATGCATTTGGCAGGTAATATGTGTGTGGAATAACAGTAAAATTATAAATTTAATATTAATTAAAAATACAAATCTGATGTACTGAAGCTAGACTGGCTGATTTTGGTTAAATTGTTAAATAAGTTATGGATGAAAAATACATTCCTGACCTCAAAACTGAAGTGTGTCATTTTTTTTATGCTTGCTAAAATATTAAAATGTCTTTACATATGAATCTGGGATATGTAGAGTCAACTATGCACAAGTTATTAGGCTGATTCCTCTAACAGTATGACACGGTATGCAGAAATGACACACTTCACCTTTAAAAAAAACTAACTGTGAGTGACATCAGAATGCTTTTAGGCCAGCACTGTGCTAATCAAATTATGATATTATCAGTGCATTTATATTGATCAATATTGCTCCACCATATCCCATATAAAGATTTTGATCTGCTGGGCAAAAGTAAAAGTCCTGTAAAAAGGCCTTTCACATGCTGAAATGCAATAATAGATGTGTGTTATGTGTTACTGGTACAGTGCTTTCATGATGACTGATCAACTATTAGGAGAAATCATCTCCATCAGTGATGCAACATTCAAAGTTCACTTCTGAGAACAAAGATTCTCTCTCCACTACTGACAAAGCTTCTACTTTCAATCATTTTATATATATTTATTCATCAAAGAATTCAGAAAAAAAGTATCTCTTCCACAAAACTAGCTGCTGAAAATTCAGCTTTGCATCACAAGTAATAAATTACATTTAAAAAAAATATTCAAATGTAAAATTATTTTAAATTGTAATAATATTTCAATGCTTATTTCACTGTAAACTGTAATAATAATGTAATACTGTTTATTTGATTTCGATTTCGTCTTAATAAATGTGATACTTTTTTAAACCCAAACTTTTGAACAGTAGTACATACAGTACACAATTATATGATAATTTATTACTTTTTGCTTCACTTAAAATTACAGCTTGATCCACAATAAAATGATATCATAAGTCATATTTGCGTTGATTTGTTTTTGCATTTTTTTTTATATATTTTTTTTTATTTTATACCACACTGTTGTCTCCTTCATAACCAAGTACACACACACACAAAAAAAAAGTTATTCAACTGTAGAGAGTGGTGGAAATGATGCCACAACTGAGAGACAGCCATAAAAATGTATATACAGTAAGGCATTCAAATGCTACAAGGATGGGAGTTTTATGTGACTGACATTCTGACTTATAGTCAACAGCAACTTATGTTTTATAGAAAACTGCGGCTAAAATTAATGTTTGATTGGAAAAATAAAGTGTAAAAAATGCTAAAGGAAAATATGTTTCACTCAAAATTACAATACAATACAACAGCAATATTGTTTGCAAATGTCGTTTCTGTTGACTTGAGCTCTGGGTCACACCCCATTCACAACAGAGTTTTTTTAATAATAAAGAACTGTAGTGGTACTACTATTTACTGACCTATTTTTCACATTTTCTAAGAAGCCAGAATCCAGCAGAATCCCTCACACACAATTGAAGCAATCAAGTAGAAATCCACACATGACTGAGACAGTTGTAAAAATAATGAAAACGCTCGTTGCCTTTAACCTAACTCTTAGCTGCTTGTAGCAAACATCTAAAAATCCCTGCATGCATGCACTCACTCTCTTCCCTGCAATCTACTTGGACGGTTACCTTAGCAACAGGTTTCACAGCATTGCAACCAACAGTTGGCAACCAGCATCACTGCCATGGAGCTAATGGCTGTAGGGAAACACAGGACAGAGCATTTACACACCATCAATGCATTAATCATATGAATGTCAGTGCTAATCACAGGCCATCACCTCACAGACCGGGGCTCAATCCTGTTATGCAACACCTTACAAATATGCTTGAATATGCATGTGCTGTCATGTAAGTACTAAGTATTTCTAAAGGATATATGTTTTCAGAAATATGCTCTGGTCAGTTAAATAATGGACAGGTTAGAAATAGAGCTAAAGTTTATGACGGCCGCTTTTGAAACACTGCTTCTAGGGCTGTAGCTATCGGTTATTTTAGTAATCGAGTATTCTACAGATTATTCCATCGATTAATCGGATGAGAAGTAATTTGTCTTTATTAAAGAGCAATACTAAATATACAAGAGATAATAAGATAGATCTCTTAAAATAAACAACTAATTTGTTTTCTTTTTAGAAAAATTAACATTTTTATTGCTGAAACTGCATACATTAATAATCGTGAAAACTAAACCCATTTAATGTATTTAATTGCCAAATTGCATTCAAAATAAAAAATAAACTAAAATAAATAAAAATACAAAAATCAATTTCACATTACTTTAAAAAATGTAAACAGTACAAACTAAAACTATGGCATAAATCAAAATAATAGTAATAATAATAATACCTAAACATTTAATTAATGTTGTGCAACTTAACTTTCAAGTTTCAGCCTAACTAATGCTCAAGCATGACATGAGCCTTTACTGTCTTCTTGGAAGGCTTTGTGGCTTTTGTGAGAGGCAACAATCAGTGGAGAGGACGGTAACTTGGAACAAGAACAAGAGTCTGTACACAATTTTTAAACACATTTTTCTGCAACATGAAATTAGAGTTATTTGGAGAATAAACCCTCTTAAATGTCCCTATACATACTGGTGTGTGTGTGTGTGTGTGTGTAAAACTTGTTTTTGATATCCTTCATATTCTGTGTACTGGTCAGTTCATAGCAGTAATAGAAATTAATCTGTTCCAATAAGTTTAAATTGATTTTTACATTTTATGGGCATTTTTACATTTATAAAGCCTTTTTTTTCTTCTAAAAGTGTGCATCATCTTTTGAGTCAAATTCTTACATTTAATCAGTCAATTAGAATAAAAGACATTTGGGCTGTTACCAAACAAATGATATCAGTATCAAAATTCATCTTTGCAATGCAGAGGAAACACAGAAGCTGCATGGGATGAATTTCCTACACGGAGGGACATGAATGCATTTAACCTGCAGTTACAAATGCATAAATAATATTTTGTTATTTTAAACATGAAACATTGAATACTGATATTTAAAAATATTTTAAAAACGAAAAGATACTTTAAATGTGAAATTAAAACTGCCAGCAGCTGACAGCATGTCACTGTTAATAAGTGGTTAATTGCGATTGAACCGAATCATTTAAACTGTTGATTCATTCAGGAACAGAAACACTATAATGTTGCACAGAGACGCAAAACAGCGTAATATAGTGTAAAGCAAAAACAGGCAATATAGTGTCTAAAACGTAAGTCTCATAATATTACCTTCTTGTTTA
>NW_015555782.1:310701-311961 GCF_001515605.1 Sinocyclocheilus anshuiensis | reverse complement strand
ATGCTGATTTTAGAGGTGAAAGCTGACACTCTTTGTGTGATATTGACTAACTTTCTTTCTGTGGTATTTTTATGCACAATGGCGTTTAGTCTTTCACAAAACATAGCTAACATAGGGACATTATAATTACCCACCATATTGATTTACGGTCTTGAATATGTTCAGCGCTTTTTTTTTAAAGGCTGGTCCCAGTTTTTATACAGTCTATGGTCTGGTCCAGAGCCATAGAAAGAGAGAGTTGCGTCAACGGAAGTCCAAAACGCTCGATCGTCACGTGATTCACGTAGACCTCAAATACTTCCAGGAAGTTCATAGCGGGCGATTGAAATACATTGAGTTGGAGAGACAGATGTTAAGTTTGTTGTCTTAGAAAATTCATTCCAAATAAATGAAGAGATTTGAAGTGAAAACTAATCTTGTTTAATGTTTTTGATTCTTGCGCCCCCCTCAGTTATTAATATATAAAATATATATTTAGTATATTCCAATTTAAAACAACTTTAAAAAAAATGTACACATTTAATCATATATTTTATGTAAAAACATTTTTACACATTTAATCATATATTTGATGTATGTTGACTTTTGTTATGCACTTATTTACAGCAATCGATTTATACATTTATAATAAACTATCAAGCATGTTATCCTTGAACAGTCTCCACTATAGTTTGCTGCGCTGCATTATGAGTGCTCCATTTTTTTTATTTAGCCTAGCATGATTCTGAAATGAAAACTGCTCGTCTATTTCAAACTTTTCATTCTCACTTAGGTCCATCTGCATCCTTTTCAATATATCCAACTCTATTAAATAACTCCCCACCAGCAAAATCACTTTTAAAAGCCCTAATTACACAACGATGGATGAAACTGCATGAAGAGAATGAAGAACATCCCGTAAATCTACTAATTACGTGAGGAATAATCATCTGTTTTAATGCACAGGGTAATTTGATTAGATGTGCTGATAATATACAATTTTACCTTTTAAAAGCTCATCCCAGCGGTCTCTTCTGCTGCATCTCTACGGCACTGATAGCATGAGCGCTAGCTTCCGGGAACTATTGAGCGGCTCCACGATCCGCCATTGCTGTAGGAAACTGGTCCATTGGAGTGAACGGAGTTGTCGCAACTCTCTCTCTCTCTATGTATGGCTCTGGTCTGGTCCAGCGTTTATCGGGTTGTGCGTCAGTAATAATGGTCCGTGGGGAAACACGGTGTTCCGTGTGTAGTTACAGTAAATGGACTAAACGAAGCCTC
>NW_015555782.1:307015-308628 GCF_001515605.1 Sinocyclocheilus anshuiensis | reverse complement strand
ATAATTTGCCTCGATGATTTTTTGTATTCGAGTTACTCGAGGTATTCGAGGAATCGTTTCAGCCCTAACTGCTTCATTACAGCTTTTTTTTTACAATCGCAAGGACACATTTCTCAATACTAAGGTCATTTATCAAAACTCTTCACGCAGTAAATTTCACATCCAAAATGCACTTAAACTACCAAAACACTTAATACAGGTCTCAAATCAAGTCATTCTTCCATAACAGTAGCAAAACACACTTATGAAACAATGACAAGATAGCATTATGCTTCTTCTGTAAAATTTCTTGCAAAACAAGAATAACTGTATAGACCTTTTGCGTCAGAGGAACAAGTGCGCTGCCATTTTTAGAGTTTTGTCTTTGAACGTCCGTTTTCGCGGTAGCGCTATTTTAGCATCATCACTGTTGAATTGGCTGGAGAAGTGGATTTACTTATTGTACAGTTAACGAAAGTTATCGTGTGCATTGTAATGCTCAAAGCGGATGTTATAACAAATGTCAGTAGACGGGGAAGATTTTTAAACGAGAGTCTCATTCGTAAATTCGTATGAACTTACCTTAAAGGGATAGTTCACCCAAAAACGAAAATTCTGTCATTAATTATTCACCATCGTGTCGTTCTAAACCCGTAAGACCTTCATTCATCTTCGGGACACAAATTAAGATATTGATGAAATCCGAGAGCTTTCTGACCCTGCATAGACAGCAAGGGAACTGAGGGTCAGCTTGTAACATGACCATATGACAGTTTAAAATGTTGTCTGATCTAATTACAAAAAAATATATACAAGACAAACGAAAATATTTTGTCAATAAAAAAAAATTAACTTTTCCAAATAAAATAATGGCGTTTTTAAGAGTTAAAAGTAATCTGATTTTGGGGTTGAACACATTGCAACCATGCTTGGGATGGCCAACATAAACGAGTCGAAATGCTATACATTTATTGAAATAATAATGTCTGAACATTAAACATTGACTGTCAGTCTGTATTCATCTGTTTCTTGTGGTTTCTCTATAAAATTCGTTAAAGTAAATAGCGTTACATCGCTAATGTCACAGAATAGCATAGTTTAATTATTGCGGGGCACATTGTAACGCAGTGTTATCAACGTTCCCCATCTGCGCAACTGGAATTTAAAACTGGTTAGTGTCTTCTGCTAGTTAGCAGCTCTTGCCACAGAACTCAACAAATCCAATACTCACCTATGTTTTTGCTGTTGTTTTCCCTCCAAAATGAAGTCATTTCCAGGATTATTACATTTAGCAGATGCTTTTATCCAAAGCGACTTACAAATGAGATTGTTGGATCATGGATGATGTCGCTATGGAACTTTTGATGTGTGCTTTATATTCAAACAATTTTGGTCTGAACTTGGATCTCATCATTTTTATTCTGCCACGGTTACACTTTTTTTTTGGCTTCAAAGACAGATTTTTCATTATAATGACATTAAACCTCTGGAGTAAATAACATTTGAATAACACCTTTATTTGACCCTCTAACTCTAACACTTTCTATTCTATTTTAATTCTACTTTATATTTATCTTTTTTTTTTTTTAACTAGCTTTCTATTTTTTCTGTTCTATCTACTTGTTTTTCTTTGT
>NW_015555782.1:305776-305994 GCF_001515605.1 Sinocyclocheilus anshuiensis | reverse complement strand
GCTTTTATTGTCCTCATTTGTAAGTCGCTTTGGATAAAAGCGTCTGCTAAATGACTAAATGTAAATGTAACAAAAACCTTAATATTGCTTAAATATTACTATATCTGAAACAAATCCCAGTGTTTTCCTTGTGTGTGTTTTTGTATTTGTATTCATCCCTGTGTCCTCTTAATTGTAAAACTGTTAAAGGGGTCATATGATGCGATTTAAATTTTTCC
>NW_015555782.1:269464-305580 GCF_001515605.1 Sinocyclocheilus anshuiensis | reverse complement strand
TCACATGTGGTTGCCGCAAGCCCGCCGGACGCTCCTTCATCGAATCCGCCAGCCTCCGTTCACTCAAGCCTGCCGTGTGTTTCGTTATTACACCAAATACACAAAATAATGTTATTTTTAGCAACATATGACCCCTTTAAGAATTTTGAAATTAAGTTTAATATTTTTTCCAGTATATTAAGACACGTGATGATGAGGGACATGAAAAGTAGAAATGACCCAACTCATATCTAATCTCTGTCCATCAGTTAGAGGTTATAGTGGAGTCATATTGCAGACTACATGAAGATGACAGATCAAAGGTTCTGCTTATACTTGATTCTACAGTGGCAATTTCTTTAAAATGCTTTAATCTTTTTAAAAGGAAAAGGTAGCCTTGATCTATTTGTCCAGTGAATTTGAATGAAACATACAATAACCTGCAGTTCAATGGACAGAATAAAAAAGAGAGAGAGAGAGAGAGAGAGAGAGAGAGAGAGAGAGAAAACAATACAAGCCCAAAAAAATTGCAACAGCTTTTAATGTGAGGAAATATCGTCTTCTTACACAAGGGGATCACTGATAAATAAAGCCTTACGTCTCACAAAACACATTTTACAAAATTAATCACAAATTAAACATTTTCAGAATTTTACATTTAAACATGTTACACAAAATATTTACATAATATTAATTCTTCCTTTTTTAAGCAAGAAAATGTATGTACCTCAATGTACAAATGAAACCTTGCTTTCAAAACAAAGATGATAAAACTAACCTATACTCCTGAGAAAATGCTGGGTTATATTTTAGTGCACACCATCATTTCTTTAAGGCTAAGCAACTTAAGTTTACATTTACGCATGAGAGACGGCAACAATGCGTATACCGCCTGGATTGAGTTTTCCTTGTTTGTTCCTGAGGACATGTGTCGCTGACAGTTCTGTAAGGCCATAGGCACCGTTTTCCTTAAATGACGAACCAATGATTCCCTTTGTGCATGTGAAGAAATAATAATTCCTGCACTGCATCACTGTGTCTCCTCTGACATCATCACTGAGAGGTTATGTAAAACCACAGAGGAGCCTTCAATTATAAAACGCTTCTCTACTGCTCCCTCATGGCGGAATCAAGTCAGCGCAGGTGAAAGCTGCAACGCAAACCTGCACAAATGAGACTTTAAGAGCATGTACTGCTTAAAAAAATTACAATTAAAATTCTCATTGAACAATAAATAACTCAAAATCAAGCCAACAGAATGTCTAGCTGAACAAAATCCTGTAGGATTGCAAGGTGAATATTCACGCGTGATGAAATAGGTGGACAACTTTGAGTGCAAAAACGGTGTTAATTGTATTATTATTGATATTTAGATATGATATGGTGCTTTTGATCCATAAGGGTGGATGTATAGGTGAGGTACACTATCCTGCGTGGATGTTAATCTCTTTTACCTGTCCAGCAGGTTGCTTTAAATATCCCTCAGGTGTCTACAGTTCATACAGTATTTACAGCTCATCCGTCCTGCTAAAGTCATGAAGAATTCAACGCAGGATTAGAGAATCTCAAACTAGCATGAAATGCCATGGTATGTTATACAATGGCCCCCAAAAACTGTCCTTAGGGCTTTATCTTTGGAATGCTAATGAAAAATTGATTGTCATTATAGGGGCAAGGGTAACGTGTGAATGGTGTTAAAGTGCTCGGTGGCATTTCAAAGACGGGACTCCTTCGAGAAGCTAAAGTAGAAAACATGGGGGAAACGGAAAACCACCTCTTGCCCCGAATCCGTTTAAATGTTAAAACCGTGATTAAATTGTAAATAGTCATTCTTGTGCGCAATAAGCCGAAATGATTTTTCAGCCTAAAAAAGTTGGCCAATAGGGGGAGCAACAATCCCCAGTTTTGTATTTTGAACGTTTTTGGTGGCACAGTTCATTTGTAAATGAGTGCAGTAATTGAAATTTATATACAATGCACATTTTAACAAGTATTCAAAGATGGGATTTGTCTGATAAACATTTGAAAGCAAGTGCAAATATAAGATTTTATTTTGTAGCGATATGTTGTCTGGGGAAACAAATCGTGATGCATAATGGTAATGGGTATATATATATATATATATATATATATATATATATTCACATTACCATTATGCAACACGAGGTTTTTTTTATTTTTATAATAATCACTAATTATTATTCCCAATGGTTATTCTCATTACTGTGATGGAGAAAACTTTATTACAGCAAAAACTACTGTAATAAAACACTATTTAAAAGCAGAAAAACATTTACCGTAGTATATAAATACTTTACAATTGAAATAATATATTACTACTATTTATACATTACGGTAATGAAAATTTGGGGGCTAAATTGTTATTAAAATAATGTCACAAAAAATAAAAACAATTCTAGAATAGTATTGATTTGGGTTAGGCAAAATATTATTTTTCATTTTTCTTTTGATTTTGGGGTGTAATGCAACCTGGACATGTTCTGTGTCTGTGAGATTTATTATATTGTAGAACGATTGCCAAAATGTGAAGAGGGCACTTTGGGTGACTTCCTACATGATTTGATAGAGAGTCCATGAACGGGAATGATGTGGACAGAAGGGATGATGGGTAAATCAGCAGAAGAAGATCTCCCCGTCCATTGAAGGCTCTGTCAGGGGCAGCAGATGTGATGCTGGAGACAAAAAAACAGCAAGATTTGAGGAAGAAATACAGACATCTTTCTCAGTGTAATAAACATCTGAGATTGATACATAACACACGACTCAGATCAAAAATCCTATTAGACCTTCAAAAGCAAAACCCTTCCTTCTGGAAACATGTGACGTTCTGCGACAGAGAACTTACCACCAATTCCAGTCAGAACGGATACGGCGGTTGTGGTTTGCAGGCTAATTGAATCAATTCTTTATCATTATCTCTATTGAATTAACATGTGTGTGTGTTCACTGTGTTCACCTGCATCCTGAGGAGGCTGGCTCTTGCTCTTCTTCTTCTTTTTGTCCTTCTTCTCCTTGGATGAAGCCAGCTGAAGCAGTCGTGTGGGGATCTGGTGTTGTCCTTCTAAGCTCTGAGTTTTGCCGCCCAGGGAGAAGAGGCTGCGGCCCTTCTGTTTGGAGTCCATCCTGGACAGAGAGTTCTTCCTGGGGCTGGACGATAACTCGCCCTCCAAGATCTCTCGCTCGATGGAGCTGCTGCTCTGGAGCTTCAGGGAGTCCTCTGATGTGCTGGAGGGTGTGCGCTGAAGCCGAGCCTGTGGAAGAAAAATAAAATAAAAAGTTACGTTGAGGTGCAAAACACATTCATGTTCTGTATGCTTGGAACTCGTCATTAATTATATTATACATTAATATTCAAAACTATTATTTGAAGAACGTATATGTAACGGAATATAAAAATTTGGGCAGATATTGATAAGCCAATAATTATTATTATTCATGTTACGGCAGAAAATATATAAATGGCCAATATTAAATTTCTATACTATTTCGACTAAATAAATGTAAAATAATATTATATACAATTGGGGGCAGTAAGTTTTTTTTTGTAGAATAAATTCATTATTTTAATCAGCAAGAAGCCAATAGATTTTCACAAAAATATGTCTATTTCAAATTAATGCTGTTATTTTCCATGTAACAAAAAAGAATCATGTGTGCAGGATCATGTGACTCTGAAGACTGGATTAATGATGCTGAAAATGCAGGAATGCATCACAGGAATAAATTACATTTTAAAACATTAAAATAGATAACAGATATTTTAATTTGTAGTAATATTTCACAATTTTACTGTTTTTACTGTATTTTTTATCAAATAAATGCAGCTTTGCTGAACATAAGCATTATGTTCATAAACATAAACATTAAAAATTCTTAAGATCTCATACTTTTGAACTGTAGTATATTTTCCCCATTATAATATATATATGTATTATTTATTAGTCCGCATCAAAATGCATTGTAAGAAAAATGGATATGTATTTAGAAATTTGCTAATGATTACATATAACAGTGCTATTATCGGTGTTTCTAAAGTTAAAAAAAACTCTAATATTGTCCAATAACTGATACAGTACCAATGTATTCTGCATCCCTAATTTGTGATATTTTCTAGCATGCAAGTTTTTCTCTCACAATAAAATGTGAACAAGATGCTATTTCAGTAGTCAAACATCTGTACGTCAAGTTTAAAACTAGACATTACATAATTCATCCCATTTTATTCAGTCATACACAGTCATTTGATAAATGTGACTGTCTCAAACTATTTCTAACGTGTCTGAATGCTCTTAATGCCAAAGAGAGAAGCATACTCAATAAAATACTGCATAAAGAAAGATGATGACCTTCGGCTCTCTCTTCTGAGTGAATTAATATTGTGAATGAGTTACAGTAATAAGTAATGCACAAAACGTTCTTCAATGTGCAGTTGAAGACTCACCTCCACCTCACGGAGGTGCTCCACTCTCTCCGCCTCCCTCTGCAGCTGCTCCCTCTCCCTCTCCAGCCTCCTCTGAGCATCCCTCAGTCTCTCTAGATCCCTCTGATAGTCCTCCTTCCTTCCCTGCAGCCCCTGCTGCGCCTCCTCCAGCTCTTTGTTCCTCCTGCGCATCTCCTCCTCCTTCACGTGCAGCAGCACCTCGCGGTCCGTCAGCTCCTGCTCCTTCACATCCCACTCTTTTTCCTTGCGCCGCTTCTCTTCGGCGTGGGCGGCCTGCTGGCGCTGTAGAGCGGCGGCCTCCTGTCGGTGCCGCTCCAAGCTACGCTGTTTCTCCTGCTCCACCAGCGAGGGGGGACGAGAGGAGGAGCGGGACGGGGTGCGCTCGCTCAGGGCCTGACGCTGGTCCTCGATAAAAGTGTCCTGCTGCAGCACTACGGCCTGTAAACAAAATCCATATATTAACCATTTAGAACAAGACATTGTTTATACACATATATAGTATGAGGGGCAGGAAACAAGAACAAAATCATTTAAATTATTATATTCAAATAGACACACACACACACACATACATGCATACATATATATATATATATATATATATATATATATATATGTATATGTATATATTATATGTATGCATGCATGTATGTGTGTATATATATATATATATATATATATATATATACACACACACAGTAATATTGTATTATTGTCCTGTTTGATTCGGCATTATACGGGATGGATGTCAATATAGGGGCCATAACTGGAAATAAGCATAACAAATCTGAGTATTTCAGAATTAGAATTTATATAGTGACGTGACATGTGGCCAAGTATGGTGCCTTGCTCAAGGGCACCTCAGTCGTGGTATTGAAGGTGGGAGAGAGCGCTGTACATTCACTCCCCCCACCTACAATCCCTGCCGGTACGAGACTCAAACCCACAACCTTTGGGTTATGAGTCCGACTCTCTAACCATTAGGCCACGACTTCCCCTAGTAAATATACTTTGATTTACAAATATATATTCAGATTTACAAGATATACTCAGGATTTACATCTATATGTTAAGATTTATAACTATTTATTATATATATATATACACATAAAAAATACATGTGCATATTATGCTGAAATAGTAGAATTTGAAAATACATATTCAGATTTATCAATATGATCAGAATAAATATCTATAATATTGAGAATGCATTAAAAAGTAAAAAGGTTCTAACTATACATTACATTCATTTGTTACATTATATATGTCATTTATTCATTCACAACACGCGCGATTTTTGAAAAAAATTATACGCAAGATCAAAAGTGACAGTAAAGATCTATAATGTTACAAAAAAGCAATTTCATATAAATGCTCTTCTTTTGAACTTTGTTTTAATATTATACAGCACACATGTCTTCAACATTAATTATAATAAGAATTGAGCAGCAAATCAGCATATTAGAATGATTTCTGAAGAATCATGTGACACTGAAGACTGGAGGAACGATACTGAAAATTCAGCTTTGCATCACTATACATCATAATATTTCACTATTACAGTTTTTACTGCTTTTTAATATTTTTTTATCTTTTTTACTGTATTTTGGAATTCTTGTTTGGCACATCAGCACATACAGTATAATATCGACTGTGAAATACACACCTGAAGTGAGCTGAGGAGGTCATGAAGGTGAGTGACACTAGTCAGGATCTGCTGTCAGGAAACACAAGCCATCAAGAAAGATGGTCATTTGTCTCCATCTCAAAAAAGCAAGCAAAAAGTGATAATATCTAACACTTATTCAAGGAATCATGTTCAAAATGTTTTACAGAACAGTTGTCACAATTGACTTACATCATCTGTTACATGTTACCCAAGTACACTTTAATTCTTTCCCAGTTCTGCAAGCTAAAAGCGTCATCCACAGCCCCAAGGAGCGCTGAAGGATAACACCCTGAACTCTAAAATAAGCATGCTCTCCTGTCTTACCTCGCTGTTTGTCTTCAGCAGGAGCGGTAGGTTGGCGTTTCCTCCCTGTGGAGCAGACAAGCAGAGACTGCAGCTTTACTGAGTCCAGCTGGGAGTGTTTAATTAGCCCAGCACCAGACAGAGCGAGCGCAGGCCTGAGCCCAGCACACCGCTGTTCATTACACACATTACAGAGTCAGCCGATGCTGGGCGCTCCTAATGCACGCTTATTCATTTTCCACTCGCTGCCCTAATGTCTCCCATTAGCTACAAAACCTGACATGTAGTAAACACTACATGACACTGGGGTGCAGTGTGACTCAGTTTGGGTCTGTTTATTGGGATAAACTGCTTTAATGTTGTTTTAAAATATTTGAATAAATATATGCTGACATACACTGGGAAAACAAGCGGTTATAGTCATTGTGTCACTTTTATTTAGAACAGAAGCACAGCAGTCATTAGAAAGGAATATTTAAGAAAAATAAATCACACTATTTTTAAGAGTGCCGATTTCACTTGGATGTTACTGATTTATTTATTCATTCACTTTTTAACGCCATGCCTTTCACCTGGATGTTGTGTAAACAAAGCTGTGGCAGAATATGTAAAACAATGAATTTAAAACCAGCAAGCTTTCAGTTGCATCAACTTAAAAACAGATAAGCAACAATCCTACTAAAGTGTGAGGATATTAAAATTAATTAATACACCCGATTAATATTTAGATTAGTTCTTCATATATGTGATTTATATGAATCCATTAAAACAGAAAATGCCTTTGTTCAGACTCAACAGCTTACATAGTGAGACTTCAGTGAGATATTTATATTTATAAATGTATAGCATTACCGTTCAAAAGTTTGGGGTGGTAAAAATAAAAAAAATAAAAAATTTGAAAGTATCTTATTCTTAACATGCATTTATTTGATCAAAAATACAGTAATAACAGCAATAGGAAATATTATAATTAAAAAAAACTTTTCTATTGAAATGTGATGCAAAGCTGAATTTTCAGCATCATTACTCCACACTCTAAAAAATGGTGGGTTAAATACAACCCAGTGCTGGGTAAAATAGGGACAAACCCAGCAATTGGGCTGTTTTGACCCAGCCTTCTGGGTAGTAACCCAACCGCTGGGTCAAAACAACCCAATTGCTGGGTTTGTCCCTATTTTACCCAGCACTGGGTTGTATTTAACCCAGCATTTTTTAGAGTGCAGTCTTCAGTGTCACATGATCCTTCAGAAATCATTCTAATACGACAATTTGGCACTAAGGAAACATTTTTTTTTATGTTGAAAACAGTATAATATATGTTTATATGACAGTATATAATATTATTTAATTACTATTTAAGGGTTCTTTGATGAACAGAAACTTCAAAAGAACATAATTAAAAATGATTCTTCAATATCTTCAGTGTCTTCATTGTCATTTTTTATGAAGTTAATGTGTGCGTGCTGAATAAATGTATTAATTTTTTTCCAAAATAAAAAATCTTGGCCCCAAACCTTTGTTTACAGTATTGTATATACACACACATACATATATTAATTTATTAATATTATAACATCCATATTCATTACATTAATATACTAGAATTATAAATAATCAGATTTACAATGACATATCCAAGACTGACATCGGTATATTTGAATATGTACTGAAACAACTACTCAAACTACTCAACTTAAATATTCAGGATTTATATTTATACGTTCAGAATAACTAACATAAATTTGAATACTAACTTGGTAATATTGTGTTAGCTTGGCCTAAAGCTAATTTCTTATAGGCTTCCTACCTTCTTCAGTACACTGTCAGATTCTGTCCTCCGAAGATCTTCAGCTTCCTCTTTGTCACCATCTACACACACACAAACACAATGACTGTGAGCAGGATCGAATCAGTAACTGTGCTTTACATACAGAAGATTTACAACGTTTTGTGAATGAAACGAAGAAAAAAATAACTTCGTAAAAGAGGTACATAAAGTTGTTTTGCAAGCTATACTGCCTGAATAGACACATGAAGTACATGAAAAGTCTCACGTTTGCAGATGTTCATCTGGTGGCTGTCAAACCCTCCGAAGGTCTCGGCTCTGCGTGGCAGACACACGGGTCCCATGTTCCCCGGAGCGCAGGCCACCTGCTGTCCCACCGCCCCTCCCAGACTGCTGTTCACCAGCGCCTGCAACATCTCCACTGCCACATAAACACACACACGCACGTCACTAACCGCATTACATTAAGTGAGTTACTAGTCCTGGAAGAACATTAGAGCTGGAAATGAGATGTTGCCACAGCTGCCACTAAACACAAATAACTAACAAATTCAGCTTCCAGACAACAGGTGGGGAGCAGCTGAAGACGCTGGCGGCATTTCTTACCCTCTCTGAGAGCGTCCATCATGATGGGTTCCCCCTTGAGGATGTCCTCGTTGTTGGTCCTGAAGAGCATTTTGACCGCCGAAGCCGTGTCGTCGGACGAACCGCACATTTCACGGAAAAGCTTCATCTTCTCCAGAAGGAGTGATACGATCTGTTCATCTTTCCTCTGGAGCATGTCTAAGAAAGAAAGGAGGTTGTTTTGTTATTTGCTGATTTATCATAATTAGGGTCTCAAACATCTGCATTTTTATCTTTTAATCTTCAGGTTTAATTAACTCGAAGTCTAATTTGAATGTGACGAGAAAACCACAAAATAAGAGAAAGATAAAAAAATGATAAAAAAATTATCTTGCATTGTCTTTGCTGACTGTATGCAATATACAGTACTTCAAGTGATTCATAAGCAACAACTCTTCTGAATCAGTTCATTTTAATGTCAAAAAGACTCACAAATCAGCCTCAAACTCCTCAGTTATATTTTTATTTGTGGCTTTAATGCTTCTAGCTTCATTAAAAAAGTAGTAGTGCATATCTATACACACACACACACACACACACACACACATTACGAAACAAAAACAATTTTGATAACTTTTTTTTAAATTATTCATTTATACTAAAAGAAATATGTGACCCTGGACCACAAAAGCAGTCTTAAGTCGCTGGGGTATATTTGTAGCAATAGCCAAAATTACATTGTATGGGTCAAAATTATTGATTTTTCTTTTATGCCAAAAATAATTCGGATATTAAGTAAAGATCATGTTCCATGAAGATATTTTGTAAATTTCCTACCGTAAATATATCAAAACTTAATTTTTGATTAGTAATATGCATTGCTAAGAACTTCATTTGGACAACTTTAAAAGTGATTTTCTCAGTATTTAGATTTTTCTGCACCCTCAGATTCCAGATGTTCAAATAGTTGTATCTCAGCCAAATATCGTCCTATCCTAACAAACCATACATCAATGGAAAGTTTATTTATTCAGCTTTCAGATGTATACATCTTATTGACCCTTATGACTGGTTTTGTGAAGAGCTAAACTAACAGAAAGAAAGCTGTTCACCTCTCATTTCTTTAGTTTTTGTTTCAAGTAGCTTCCTGTCTTCCTCTGTTTCACTTGGGATCCCCTCATCATCATCCTTTTCTCTGTGTGAACACACACACACACACAAAACATTTCACTTTATACATTTCCTGGTATTTTCTGAATGATACCATCCAACTACCCTTGCAATTTTTAATAATTAAATATTTTAGTCATTTTTTAAATTATTTTTAATCTGTACTTTTTAAGATAACTCGTTTTAAAATGATCAACAATGCAAAACATTTTAATTTTTGTCTTCCAGTAAATTATCTAAATATCCATAAATCAAGATGACTGAAGAAAAAATAAGCTATTAAGCCTACAAAGACTATTATTTCACAGAAAATAATTAAGTACTTTTCTTAGTTTAATGAGGTTCATGCTTTAAATGAGAAAACAGCTTGTTAATGAACCATAGATTTAGTTTTAGATTTATGCTTGGCACAAGAAAAAATGATTTGCATTAGAGTAAAGAAAATATACTCCCAGTCTCTTACTATCCCATGCAATTTTGCTTATCAAATATCTTGTTTTCAGCTTTAGCTATTTCTTCAATCATTTGCAGTGAATGTCCCCGATGTAAAGGTAAGGCTGTGAATATCTGGTACTCACACTGAGTGCATGGCATCCTGAATGAGCTGCATCCAGGTGTTGCGCTCCTCTCGGGAACTGGCGTGAACCTCCACCATCTCGGGGTTTGCGATGCCGGCGGTGATGAGGAAGAGGCCGCGCTCCTCGTGGGCCACCTCTCGCACGATCAGCTTCTGCAGGGAAATAACGGTGGCTCGCTGGTCCTGTTGATGAGAAGAGGAAGCGTGAGACACAGAATGAGGAGGGCGGAGTGAAGCCGGAAGAATATGCAGAGAGAGAAAGAGAGAGATGGGAAACAGAGGAGGAGAGAAAACATCAACACTGTAGTGTAATATGTGTATTCAGTCATCTCTAAACCAAAGTATTCAACTTAATATACCATCATATGGCCACATTTTACAAGAAACACAATATTTCCTCAGACATTAGGTCAAATTAAACACGCATGTTTCTCCAAATGCAAAACATAGGTCTATTTAGAAATTCATGATGAAACTAATCCAAAGTAACAGTGGATGATACTTTCGTTCTCAGTGCATCATGGAATAGAACAAGAAATGTCCGAGGTTTCAAAGAAAAAGCTTTGTAAAAACATGAATGATGAAAGCCGTGAAGAAACTTGACAAAAGTGCATTATTAAAAAATATGGTTAACATTTTACAATAAGGTTTCATTTGTTAGTTAACTACATTAGTTAGCATGAATTAAGAATAGACAGTACTTCTACAGCATTTGTTAACCTTCATTCATGTAAATTTCAACATATACTAATGCATTTTTGTTGTATCTGAATGACTTCAGTCTGACATATATCAAAACTGATTAATCATTTTGTGTATTAATGATGTCAGTTCTGATTTCAATTTGATTTTAAACGTACTATCTAGTAAAGAAGAGAGCACAAAATCCAATCACTCACCAAAGATGCAAAAACATATTTCTGGTCTTTTTCTTGGAAGAACAAAAAGACATCAGAAAGAAGAAGTGCGTGGACATCTAAGGATAAAAAAAAAAGATGATGCTGCTGTTACAGTAAACATTAAGTTCCAAAATATTACATTTTTATATTTAGAACCATTAATGTTATAAATAATACAGAGCCATAATTTATTAATACTATTTATGTGGAAATATGCAATATTTTGTATGTACCTTTGATAAAGTTTTATTTTAATCTTATGATTTAGTGATACATTTTTTTTTTTTTTAACTAAATAAAATAAAAGTACAATTTTGTTCCTTGTGATGATAAAGTAAATAAATGGCAGCGGCTATTTGAGCTAAATGTAAATAGTGATATGCTATTTACACGAAGTGAAAGTGGCAGTATTTTCTTAGCGATATGCTATTTACACCAAGCGCAAATAGCTATAGATTCTATTTACATTGTTAAAATAGCGGGATTTTCTGCTATTTATACTACTGATTGCAAATAGTGCCAATTATCTGTGCCTCAGTATAGTAGTGCATTATAAAACAGTATGCAATAATAATGTATTGAGTGTAAATTATCATTTTAATTCAAATTATTAAATGAATGCCACCTTATTGGGACAATAAAGCCCACCCTAACCCTACCCGATACTTTATTTTCAACCTTTTGATTATTTGCATCATTTTTATTGAAAATAAATGCCTTTCCGATGTGATATGAGATTTGAAAAGGGAGAAAAAAAAAAGTTCGGCAAAAGGTGGATTCGAACTTGGGTCAATCGCGTCAAAAAGACGCTTTGACGGTCATCTTTTGTAGTGTTGACTACACCAATAACTTTCTGGTGGGCGGAGTTAGTGTAAATAGCCTCGGCAACAAGGCATTTGCACTTAGTGTAAATAGACAGCCCCGTAAATAAATAAATGAATAATAATTTTGTTTCTTTAATTATTTTTCCTAAAAAATGATCAGATTTTCTTTTTATTTATAAACATTAAAGGGTTAGTTCACCCAAAAATGAAAATTAGGCTGCGTTTTACTCACCCCCGAGGCATCCTAGGTGTATATGACTTTCTTCTTTCAGACGAATCCAGTCGGGAGTTATATTAAAAATTGTCTTTGATCTTTCAAGCTGTTTAATGCCACTCAGAGGGTTTTGCTTTGCTTCAGTCCAAAAGAACTTAAATAAAAATCGCCCATCCATAAAAAAAAGTGTCTCACACGGCTCCGGGGGGTGAACAAAGTCCTCCTGTAGCGAATCGATGCGTTTTTTTGTAAGAAAAATATCCATATTCAAAACGTAATAATCACTTTAATGTAGCTTGCGCCAACAGTTGTAAACAGAAGCAGTTCCGGGAGCATGACGTATGAGTTCATCGTTGCGCATGCGCCGGTGAGTCTCGTGAAAACCAGTCTCCTCTTGGCTTATATCGAAATCCTCTGACATTCTTCTTTACAAATCCTCGTTTTGTACTTCTAATTCTTGACCGTTGTTTTGTTTTGATCTCTCCCCTGCGCTTCCACGTGCGTCACTTCTGAGCGGCGCATGCGAAAAGCCAACCTCATACGTCATTCCCCCGGAACTGCTTCTGTTTCCAACAGTGAGTGCAAGCTAGATTTCAAGTGATTATTACGTTTTGAATATGGATATTTTTCTTACAAAAACTCATCGATTCGCTAAAGAAGGCCTTTGTTCACCCCCCGGAGCCGTGTGAGACACTTTTTTTTTATGGATAGGCGCTTTTTATTTAAGTTCTTTTGGACTGAAGCAATGCAACACCCGCTGAGTGCCATTAAACAGCTTGAAAGATCAAAGACCATTTTTAATATAACTCCGACTGGATTAGTCTGAAAGAAGAAAGTCATATACACCTAGGATGCCTCGGGGGTGAGTAAAACGCAGCCTAATTTTCATTTTTGGGTGAACTAACCCTTTAATTGAATGGTTTATTCAACTTTTCCCTCAAAAAGTGAAAAATGCCATTACAATCACACATTATTACCAACTCTCAGTAATCTCAATTGAAGGCTGATCGAGCACATGATCAGATTTCAGCACATAGGATCTTCAAACACAGATAGCATAGTCTGAAGGCGTTTCATTTTTATGAAATGGAAGAATCACCCACATATAAAAGTTGTAAGAAGTGGACAGTTTTCTTCTATACACTGTTGAAGAAATGAGGTCTATCAAGATTTACAGTGACAGCATTCGAGAGTTTTACCCTTCAGTCGCCCAGCAGCGTTCTTCAGCTGCAGAGGACCATCATGGAGAAGCCTGCGACTGCGCAGCAGATCCTCTCGGGCGAACATCTGGCCACTCTTCATGCGCGTGATGGACTTGCTGTCCGTACGGCCGTAGATCTCTTTCAACCTTTTCTTCTTCTCATGCTCGTTCACTTTATTATCCACTGAAGCAATGATATCTTTCACCAGCTGTAGCGCCTGCGTCAAGTCCTCAAAATCCTTCTCGGTCTCTGCACAAACACACAGGTTCATATGAAATTGAATTGAAATAAATTCCTATAAACAATAAACCAGTCCATTTTGTTTCATTATAGTATTAGAGTGGCAGGATAAAATCCTCTTGAGAGCTATAAGCTCCTTCTCAAATTGCCCCAGAAAGGAAATTTGTTATACTTGATGCTCTAATTCACATTAAAATCTCTTTGTTGGGAACGTGACCAAAAAGCCTTTCAGACTGGCTGTGCAACAGTTGGAATTGATTTGTGGTAAATGTGGAATGTTTACACACTGCGGCACTGGCCCCATCCGTAAGACAAGCGCGTTTACTGAAAGTGAAATATTGGAGCGCTATTTAAACACTGACAGGCGAGTCGCTTTGGAGAACTGAGGACTCGACTTTGCTTTTTGCCAGCGTCTCTGGCTCAAGTCCAGTTTTATAGTGTCTGCTTGTCTCATTTTTGTCTTGCTTTGTTATCTCATCATCTCTGTGTATTTGGAAAGGACACTGAGAACAAACTAAATCGGAGGAGTTCACGACCTTCGGAAGTGGCCAGTGATGTCTCAATCTATCATACAGAATAGTACCAGCAAAAAAATAGGCATTTTCTTTTTAAAAATTGACACTATTGAGAAATATTTTTACAATCCTGTATAATTGTTTTCTATTTTCTATTTTTTTTTTACATTAAAACGTTCAGTTTTTACTTAAAAGCACAAATAACAATGCAAAACTATTTATGTTGACGTGAGCAATGTTTTGTGTGTACCATTGATGGAAATTTGTATTTTAATCTTATGATTCAGTAGTAAAAAAAATAAAATAAAAATAAATAAATACAAAAATAATAATAAAAAATAAATAAATAAAATAAAATAACATGTTTACATGAGTGTTTTTTTCTGCTCTTACAATTAATTTTTTTGAATGTGATTATAAATATTTCTTTTCAAATGCAATTTAAAATGTAAATATTTATTTTAAAATGTAATTTATTCCTGTGATCAACGTTTTACAGAATTTTACAGTTTACAGAATTTACAGCAGCTATTACTTCACTCTTCAGAGTCACATGATCCTTCAGAAATCACTCTAATATGCCGATATAGTGCTCAACAAACATTTTGTATAATCTCAAAAGAACAGTTTTTTAAATCTGAAATCTTTTGTAACATTATAAATGTCTTTACAGTCAATTTTGATCAATTTAATGCATCCTTGCCGAATAAAAGTCTTTTCTTTCCAAAAAAAGAAAATTATTACTTATTTTTTGTCTATTTATTAAAAATTATTGGGAATGAGAGGGGAAATGAGACTGTGTCACATAGGTCACAAAATGAATTAGAGCTCCCACAAAATATACATTTTCTGCTAGAGTAACCATTTAGCCCAAACACTATTGCTAAGAATTGACTGATTGATTTCTTTAAAAATAAGATTTAAGACTAAATCGCTTTGTGGTCAGCAGAAGACGCTAGAACCCCTGACAGCTAAATCTCACCTTTGGTGTGCTGCAGGATTCTCTGTAAAAGCACCGGGTACTTTGTTATGCGCTGAGTCACCAGTAATATGCACTCTGGGATGCCCAGACGCCGGACAACACTGCTGCTCATTTTTTTCTGGAAACAAGAGCACATTGAGGATCATTAGGTATCTTGGTCATTCTTCCCACTAAATGCACGAACATAATGAAGTGAGGCATTTACCCTGATGAATGCCTGGAAGTGTTTGTCCCTGGCGTGCAGCTCCTTGTAGAAGTTCACTGCTTCACTGTGTCGACTGCAAAATCTGCCATAGATTTTCTTCATGTTTTCTGCATTGGAGTCTGAGAACTGAAGCACATCATGTGGCATAAATCAAAACAGGAGCTTGGATATGAACAATGAATCTTCTGTGTAATTCAAGTTGACGTATGCATGTCAGACTGAACCAAACGCCTCTTTATGCTAATAAGATATCATTTAACACAATATAACGCAACATTACCACCCACAAGTAATGTAGTATAGCAAACTTCGTAATATTACTATACTTATGATATAAGTATAAGTACTATACTTATACTTATACTACATATCAACCAAACCCCTTTGGCCTAAAATATTTACTTGAAGTATCATCTGAGATAAATAAGTTAATATTTTAATAATTTAACACATTTGCACATTCACAGTTTTTTGATGTTGGTTAATGGTCACATGACATAATATTTAATGACATTTAAAAAATATTTAATCTATAAAATCTATATTTGTAAAATATCTGTTAAAAATATTTTTATTTTAAAATGATTTTTTTAATTATGTATTAATTACTTATTATAATATTTAGAATTATTACATTGAATTTTTTTTAAAGATTTAATTATTTTTACTTTTTTATCAATTTACAAACTCTAGTTTGAGAAATGCTATTAAATAATAAATGAATCTGTGAAGATATTTTTCTAACATTGCTATAACAATTTTTTTTCTTTCATCCATTAAACTTGCCATAATAATAGAGTAATCATTTCTACTCAATTTCTACCAGTTTTCCAGTTTTTGGAGTTTCAACTCCATTAGAAGCAAACTGAAGTGCAATGAACATATGACTGCAGGATTTAAATATCGTACAACTTTTACTTTTAAGACAGCAAGTAACTTGAATATTAAAAAGTAAATTTAAGTAAATTTAAAAATAAAATTTCTAACCATTTAGTATAACATAGTATAGCATAACAGTGTCATGCAGAAGAGTACAGTATATCAAATTATCACAGCAAAGAATGATATAACAGTGTAGTATAGTGAGGTGCTTCAAAACCGGTTTTGCTACAGAATCTAAGTTTTACATTTAAGTGGCAACCCAACACAGTATACTGTACACAAGTACACAGTACACAAATAAACCAAAAAGTCCTTAAATTGAAACACAGAAACTTATTAATATATATAATCAAAGGTCCTCACCAGGCTGAACAGCACATCTCCTATCCTGTTGATTATGAATCCATCCGTCCCTTCCAGCTTGCCTTCCTTCTTCCTCTCTTGCAGAGCGCTGAAGAAGAACGAATGGAGCTCCAGGAGATCTTCCAGCATGGGAAACATCTTCTCCACCATCTGGCCCTCCAGCTGGAGATCTGTCAGCAGGCCTTTACTGTACACATCAGACATGATCCGTAACGTCCGCAGGTGATGCATCTCCGTCTGGATCAGCTCTGGATTGATAAAGGAAGAGGATGTTTAGATCCAGATATCTGGAAAAGCAACATTTAGCATACTTATTGCTTCTGAGTCCGTGAATGAAGATGTAAACTCTTTGAGATTTCCACGTAAAAGTTGGATGCATGTTTATCATGTAAATGTCAACACTCACAACCAAAAAAAAATCAATAAAAAATTAGCAGCAGTGTTATTTTAGTATCATTGAAATACTATTATATTTTTATTTTAATTCGTTTTTATTTTTATAAAAAAAATATTTGTGTTGAATTAGTTTTTATTTTATATTAATATAAATAAATAATAAATCAATTTTGTTTCTTTTTATTAGCTTTTTTTAATTTTTATTTTAGTACATCAAGTTGAACTAAATGAAAATGAGAAATGTTGCAAAACCCAAACCTACTTTGCCACATTTTAAAAAGTTAAAAATATCTGATATTAAAAGACACTAATAAAAACCTTACTGATCTTGAAATACAGTCACGAGGGTCTAGAAGAGTCCAATAACTTGGCTTCCATTATGTTGGTTACACCGCACTGACTTTCATTTGGCAGACAAAATTTTGTGAAATACAATTTTATATTTTAAAACAAAAATACTTTACCTTCGTAAGTCACAAAAAAGTGTATGTGTGCATGTATTATTATTATTATTATTTATATTATTATTATTATATATTTTTAGTTTTTGTTTTAGTTGTAGTTAACTATAATATAAAACATTTTTTGTGTTGAATTAGTTTTTCTTTTATATTAATATAAACAAATAATAAATAAATTGTTTCATTTTATTAGCTTTTTTTATTTTATTACATAAACAATTTTATTATATATATATTATATTTTTCTGTTTTTGTTTTTGTTTTAGTTGTAGTTAACTATAATAACCTTGTTTAGCAGACACTTTACCCTGGACACATTCTGCATTCATTTAGTCAGAGTTTGTGAATAAAAACTCACAAAACAGCAAATGCTTTTGAACATAAACAAATGGAAATGCATTAAATTCTACCATAGTCCTACCATAGATGATGTCTTGTCTCTTGATGACGTCCTTCTTGAGTTGCTTCAGATATTTCTTATCTACAGTAAGGCTCCAGGAGTCAGCCTCCAGTTCCTTAACATCTGTTTCAAAGTCTCCCATCAGCCGGCTGTCAACCATCTCCGTTCCTTTAGCGACAAAGAAAATGTTTACTCATGCATTACTAGAAAAATTAACGGGAACATTTACACAACTTTAAACTTTAAAAAGCCTTTTCACTGATAGCGAAAGTGAGGAATGACAGGAAATAAGAAGAAAATGACAAAACACAGGCCAGATTCAAAACCAGGTCTCCCAGACGAGCACCACATACATGCACTAAACAATTAATTACTTGTTCATTTGTTTGAAAGCTCTTTGAAGCTTGTGAGAGAAATATGGCTGCTTACCTTCATCTAGAGACTCATTGGACGCTGTAACCTTGTTGGGTTTGTGGAGGGAGTCTGTGGATTGAGACAGATACCGCCTGCTTCTCAGAGGCGTATCGTCAAACCTGCAGGAAGAGGTTGAGGTGCTGTGGTTATAACAGAAGGCCAGTCAGGTCAAGTGTCCTACTGACAGATTCACTGGCTGTGAATCAGTATCTTCATTTGTAAGAGACAGCAATTCATTTGTATGTTGGGAATGGCATAATACTACCACACTACTCCTACTAAGAATGCAGTATGCATGCTTTGCACAGTATGAACACTGTCTATATGCACTTAACACCAATATAACCTATTATATTTGACCAAATGTGAATAATATTAGGGACACCAATATTGTGCTAGATACTGTTTCCCACCAATGTAATAAGCTTGACTTGATCTTTTTATTAGGATTATAATGTCTACAACTGTCTACTTAGTGGCTTACTTGATTGAACTTCCAAAAGGTAGGAAGTTTCAACACAAAATTAAATTCAAACACACAATTTCTGCATAAATTGGCAAGATGATAACTGGACACATGTTGATTATAAACATGCAACATAATGAGGTAATGTGCATGTTATTGTTAATTCATCATTGCATACTGTATAGTTTCACATGCATCTTTTTTTAAATAGTCAGCAGTAAACAGTATATACTGTGCAGTGAACTGTAGTATTATTATATACAATTATAGTATTTATTCATGTTGTGAATTTGCATCTATTTTTAGTTGTATATTTTCATTTTTTCATTTTAATTTTAGCTTGTGATTTTGTTGCATTTTCTTTTTTTTTGGCTCTCTATAACATATATAATTTATATATATATATATAAAGATTAAATGCAAATTAAATAAATACATAAATATTAATATATATATATATATATATAAATATTAAAACCTGACAATACTTATAAATATTAAAATATATACAAACATTAAAACCTGACAATACTTGTTGGTGTATGTGTTTATGCACTAACATTGCAATATTGTTGATGGACATGCTTTTCGAGAGGTTGCTGCTGTGGAAGGGCATAATACTGGTGGGTCGTCTGGACGGGACAATCACAGAATGTTCCTCTGGAGAAAAGATAGCAGACCAGGGCCGTTCCCGCAGTGTGGATGCTGCACACAAAATCACATGCAACATTAGGATCAGCTGACATGAAAAAATAAGAATATAAAAAGAGAAAGAAAGCCAACAAATCCACATTTTGTTCGTAGAGTGACGACAGGCATAGTGGTGGACTCTGGTATAGCAAACTGTTGTTTATGAAACAGAAAAAAAGGAAGATATTTGAAACAGAACACAATGCAAACACTTTTCTTGATGTGTAACAAAGGATACGGTACATTTAAAAAAATAAAAAAAAAACCTCAAACCTTCATTCTGCTTTTGGGACAAACCGGGACGTTTTCTCTACAACTCTTGTGAACTCTCACATTGCAATCTGCAAAAAACACGTCAATAGAAAACATTAGGAAAGTACTCATTTGCAATTCACTTCTTTAATAAAGATGCTACATTCCAGATGCTGTAAGCATATAGTATTAAGCTGCATTCACACTAGCAGCGACTTTTGTATTTTGTATTTGCTGTTTTTGCATGTCACCAGGGGCTGGCGATGAGGTTGCTAGTGGGCGTTCTCAATACTGGTTGCCTTGACTGCGAATCAGGTTTCTTGCCGCTAAGTACTAGGGGTTGCACCAACTAATCGACTTCAATGCTCTGCCATGACGCTTTAAGCTTGACGTCGACTAGTCGCTGGTCCTATAGAGGAAGCAGAGCCTACTTTCTTCCATTGCGTATGTTTATCTACGGCGCTGAGAAGACAACGATCACATGAGCTATACCGTCTTCTTTCCTATTGGCTGTCGCTCCCGAAAGTTGCTCTTCATTTGCATAAAGTTGAAGGATTCTGAACTGTCGCATCGCTGGACACGCCCCATCGCGTCCGCGGCGCTCGGTGTCACCGGAAATCGCCAGCTCTCCATTGAAATGAATGGGATTGTGTCGCTTTGTTGTTGCATGTCGCTTGTAGTGTGAACGGAGCTTTATATTTCAGTTTTGCCACCCAAGCATAAACACAGCTTTTTCTCTTTGTAAAGAAAGGTCCTCTATGACCTAAATATAATATACATATGAATTAAATCCATACATACAAACAAAAATTAATGAGAAACAGAGCCTACTTTTTTCCATTGCGTATGTTTATCTACGGCTGAGAGGAGAACGATCACATGAGCTCTGCCGTCTTCTTTCCTATTGGCTGTCGCTCCCGAAAGTTGCTCTTCATTTGCATAAAGTTGAAGGATTCTGAACTGTCGCATCGCTGGACACGCCCCATCGCGTCGCTGTCGCTCGGTGTCACCGGAAATCGCCAGCTCTCCATTGAAATGAATGGGATTGTGTCGCTTTGTTGTTGCGTGTCGCTTGTAGTGTGAACGGAGCTTTATATTTCAGTTTTGCCACCCAAGCATAAACACAGCTTTTTCTCTTTGCAAAGAAAGGTCCTCTATGACCAAACACAAGGTTTTAATATAGTTTAACGCAAGTAATTGTGTTGGCTATTCTGGCTCTTGGTCAAAGTGGTAAAGACAGTAGGCTTAGGAATTCCTTCCAGTCAGGAAGCTCCAAGCACACAATTTAAATGCGACGAACATGCCAACAAGCTCAAGAAATACACATCTGTCCTAAAGATCAAAACTCTGACCACACTGATCATGTCATCAGATGGATCCTGGAGAAAATACTGAAAATACTTCATAAACACAGCAACACTTTCAAACCCAAAAGAGAACTACCGTATTGGCCCGAATATAAGACGACCCTGATTATAAGACGACCCCCCTTTTTCCAGATGTACCTTTTGGAAAAAGGCTTTTTAAAAACCAAATCTTGTTTTTTCTCAGTAGAACACATTTTGTCTTCAATTATTTTCATATTGCATATTTTTCCTATTTTAATTTTTGTTTTGAAAGTATGGTAAAAACTGGTAAAATGTACCAACAATCAAATTTAAAAAATATACACTTTTTGATATACCATAAAAAAAAAAAAAAAAACAGGTAGCCCATCTGAATTAGGACATTTAGGCTATCCATCTAATAGTAGCCTACCAAAATCTTATTAACAGTAGAAGTTCAATCTTACTGTAGTCTTCAAAACTGGGTACTGTCTTACGTTTTAAAATCACAAAGGGAGTTTGGTCCCATCAGTCACGAATCATGCAGCTGTTTTCTTTTTCCTTTGTTTTTACTCGCGATCTTTACAACACGCATTACATTACGTATTTCATGGCACACTCGTTTTATGCGTATTTGGCGCCACCTATTGTTGTGGGTGTATTATTGACATGTCAAAGTCTAGACCCTGAATATAAGACGACCGCGTTTTTTCAGATGTATTTCCAAGAAAAAAACATCGTCTTATATTCGGGTCAATACGGTAATTACAATGATCTGAATCAACTATATAGTATATTTTCCTTGTTTAGTATTCATACTTATTATAAAAAATAATTAAAGGGGTCATATGACGATGCTAAAAATAACATTATTTTGTGTATTTGGTTTAATGCAATGTGTTTACGCAGTTTAAGGTTCAAAAAACACATTATTTTCCACAAACTGTACATTATTGTTTCTCCTCTATGCCCCGCTTTTCTGAAATGCGTCGATTTTTACAAAGCTCATCGGTCTGAAAAGCGAGGAGTGCTCTGATTGGCCAGCGCTCTAGTGCGTTGTGATTGGCCGAATACCTCAAGCATGTGACGGAAATGTTACGCCCCTTACCATATTTGGAAGCACACAGCATCTCCATGACAACAATACTACAGCGAGAATAAAAGTTACACCTTTCTTTGCATATATATTAGGGCAGTGTTATGCAAATCTTCCCACACAGTGACGTAGACATGTGGGGGCGTGTTTAAACTAGGTGTTTTAGGAGGGTGTGGACAAGTCTTAACTTTTATAAAGAATATCTCTTTGGGTTTGAGACTTTAGTCTTTGCGACTTTACGGATCTTATCTATTCACGAACAGCTTGTTACACTCCAAAGAGAAAGGAAAACAAGAAATCGCGTCATAGGACCCCTTTAAAATAATTGCCTTTACGGTTTATAATTTATTTATTTATTATTTTTATATAGATGTATTGGTTGGGATATAAGGCTATGGACAGATGCTAAAATAAATTTGATGAGAACTTACAGGAATTGTATACACATAAATATGAATATGCGATTAAAACATAAAACAAACAAAGAGGGGGAAAAGCACAGAAACAATACAAAAAATACTTTGTTTGAAGAATTTTCTCTTCAGCAGCTCCATGAGGAAGTGAATGATGTTACCAGAACTGCTTCCTATTTTTAAGCAATGAGTCTTTTGAAATACATCTTGAAATCTTTAAATCACCCTTCACTTTGAAAAATGTTTTTGTATTCTATTTTCATACTAATAAGCAAAAATCATTTCTATTATATATACATCCTGCACATGATTCTGTGATTTTTCCTGTTAAATAAAGATGATGAAAGGATATACCCACTAAAATCTAGTATTAGGGAGTAAATAACAAAAACGGCGTTAATACCAGGTGTGCATGTACTGAAACCCTCAATGATGAAGTGCTTCTTACTTGTGCAGTTGACAGTATCTTTAGTGTTGAGGGTTTTGTTGCATTGCTGGCACAAAGCTAGATGCAGCGAGCTTGACGTGCTGAACACGTGTCCATTCACTGATTTCTTCTCTCTCTCTTTGGCCTCTCGGTCTTTCTCCCGATTCTTTTCCTTTTCTTTTTCCTGCGCCAGAAGAAGTATAAGAAATATTACAACAGGTGACAGCCGTTAACACCTAGTGCTCAAATATGCCGAGCACCGTAATTGGCAAGTCAGTTTAAACCCAATAACTTGAATTGCTCGTCATTTTCTTTAATGGCATTTCTGCAAAGTAATTTACTGCACCACCCTGTCTTCATGCTCCAAAACAAGGTGCTTGTCTGCCATTACTAAATTTACAGGACTTGAGCACCCCAGATTGGAGCTAATAAGTATGCTATGCAAAAAATGACCTGAGTGGGCACACCTGCTTGTTTGTGCAATATCGTAAAAAATGAAAAAAGGTGCAACGTCATTTCAAACTGAGGGCATGTTCATTGTGATTCAGAGAGTCGTGCACAAACATCCTCTCAATTGTTGTCAAGTTCTCCTGTAACAAAGTTCAGCTTCCTACTTGTAAATACAGGCCCCAAGTTACGCAACTGTATAGAAACGACCATTTTTGGTAATAAAAAGTCAAAGAAACAAATATCATCTGACTTATTTTAAACATGAAATATTAATTTCTATTATGCACCATAAATCAAAAACACCACCGTCAACGATGTGTCAGTTGTGGATGAAATGCACTAAATAGATAATCACTATGACAAATAAACACTGGAGACCAATGTTAAGCAACTAAGGAGTTAACCATTTCGGAAAATGTGAACATCTAGAGGTGAGAAGAGAAAAAAAAAAGCACACACAAAACAAACCACAACAAAAGTCAACAGGGCAATTCATCACTCTCCTCAATCGAGGCAGTGTCTGATATTCGGCCTACCTCTTCTCCCTTCAAGCTCCTTATCCTCTGATAGCGGCCCTGCACCTCGCAAAACTTTCTATATAACATTACTGTAGGAGGCAGACCCTTTGCAAGACTCTCGACCGAGACAAGAAGTTCAGCATCACCTCACATTCAGGAGGAAGTGATCCAACTCGAGCTGGGAGGTGCTGTGACTCTAACTTCCTTTTTTTTATTGCACTGTCGTTGCTGCTCTCAGTACGACGAAATCTGTACATTTTGGTGTAAAAACGGCCTTATGAAAACATTTCTAGACACTAAGAAGCCTTTCAGGGTATAAACTGAATGTTTAAAGTGTATTTAACTCCAAAGTTCCTGTATGATGCAGAGGGATTGATTTTAATGTTTCATTTTACATTGTACAAAATGTGAAAACACATGTGAAACTAGGCCGACAACATCTTGAAACCAGAGTCCTGAATGGATTTTGGGAAGTTCAGAGTATTAATAGGAGGCCAATTCAGAAATGATATTTGTAAAATAGCCTAAAATATTATTCAAAAAAATTATTCCTTTTGTGCCCCACTTCACATTATGTCTCTGCAGTTTGTAAATAAAGTACTGGCCCTTTAAAAGGGTAAAATGCTGAGCTAACAGTAAAGGTTGAAAGATTATTGTGCCTCCTCTTCCTGTCTTATTTCCTCTAGTGCTCAGAAAGAACCTGACACAATATACTTCTTCATTCATTTTAGTAAATTCCTGTCTTTCCGTTGATTGACAAGGTGATAATTCTCACCCAGTCATCATTATGAATAAAACAGATGATCTAATCTACATTCTTGGTAGAGAGGAAATGACTTGGAAAAAAAGTTGACCACAAAAGTTGACTTACTCTGGCTTTCTTGTACATTTTGCTCTTCAAGTAGCTGAACGTCCGGCTCACTTTGGTGGTACTTTTTTCAAAATCTCCTCTTAAAGGTCCAGGTTCCTCCTCTGTGATGCTAAAAAAAAATTCTTTTAAAATGCAATTAATAATAGTAATAGTTTAAAATAAAATAAAATATGTTTGCATGAGTGGTTTTGTCTGCTCTAATAATTAATTTATGTGATTATAAATATTTATTTTAAAATGCAATTAATAATAGAACGTCCGGCTCACTTTGGTGGTACTTTTTTCAAAATCTCCTCTTAAAGGTCCAGGTTCCTCCTCTGTGATGCTAAAAAAAACAAGATATAAAGGCATGAATTACTGTGCTTCCAGTGTTTCCAGAAATGTCAATATGAAATGAGCCAAAATATTAATAGGCGTCTTACCTGTATCCCATTGAACTGGTGGTACTGGTGAATGACGTCATGCCTACAAGCACAATGATGGAGTCATAGTAGCATCACCAACAACAAACAGCCTCCATCCCCCCATGGTAGAGCCTGATTTACGTACACATGCAAAACCGGCTTTTTGCAAAAAGAGTTAGTGCTTGGTCAAGCAATTTGACCAGATTAAAATGACTCGTGGTGCCATAAACATACTATGTGCAAAACCAGTTTAATCATTATAGAATTTTTTAAACTATATCATATTAAATTTACATCATGAAATCATATTTAGTTACATGTATGGGGGGGGGACGCTGTATTAAATAGTTAAATTCACCAAAATAAAATAAAATAAAATGTTTAGTTAATAGTAATAAAATAAAATAAAATATTTACATGAGTGGTTTGTCTGCTCTAATAATACATTTTTTATGTGATTATAAATATTTATTTTAAAATGCAATTAATATTAGTAATAGTTAATAGTAATAAAATAAAATAAAATAAAATAGCTCTCAAACTCCAAAAACAAGTCCCATCAGAGCTGGGTGACATAGCTAAAAATCTATCTCTCAATATTTTGACAATATTTATACTGTGTATATTGATATTTTTACTTTGCCTCTCAAAAATTTAAAAGGGTAATTTTTTGCCCTCCATGATAAGACATGATCTCGATAGAACAGCTACTGTTAAAAAGTACAACGTTACACAATTTTCCCTAATTTTATATAGTCCGCAAAGATATTGTGATAATATGGCTAATATTCGATGTATCACCCAGCCTTAAGTACCATAAAAGTAATTCATAGATATCTTCTGAAGCTATACAGTACGTTTAGTGATGCACCAAAATTATTATTTTTTTTATTCGATGTATCACCCAGCCTTAAGTACCATAAAAGTAATTCATAGACATCTTCTGAAGCTATACAGTACGTTTAGTGATGCACCAAAATTATTTTTTTTTTTACCAAAACTGAAATGAATGTTTTCATGAAAACGGAAACTAAAAATACAATGTTGGTCATTAAATTTGGGTAATTAGGTAAATTAACTCAGAATGTTTTTCAGGGTGTCATGTTCTCATTAAGTGATAAATTAAACCAGCCTCTCAATATTTCAGCTGAACAAATTGTACCTATTGCACATCTAGCATTATTTTTGATCTTGTAAAAATGCGTCTACACAGCTGACATGTTTACATGTTGTAGCGTATCCAAGCTGTGTACATGAAACAGACGCCGTTACAATCAAAATGCGTCAATGAAGAAATGCTATATAGTCAATAATTTCAGCCGAAACTAAAAATTTGTTTTGATCGCATATTTATGTTTGCTGAAATTTTATACATAAAATAACACTTTTATTATATGGAGGAAAAGACTGACATTTTTTAATTTATTAACTAAGGGGAAATAAATTTGAAAAATGATATATATTATTAAATTTGATATAATATGAAACACCAAGTTTCAATAAGACATTTTGAAAGCTATGCTGGATTTCCATTATTCCTTATTTCTAAATATGTGGCTTAGTAACCCAAAAACACAGTTGAAAACTGTTCCAGAACATGTGTTGGTCTATATGAGGGACAGGTTTCAAAGGTGGCTAGCATATTTCATCTCTCTCTACATCTACTGTGCTGTGAGTCACAGGACATCATCTAGGGACGAGATGCTGGAGGTTACTATGCTGAGGATGCTATTATCCTGAAGATCCTACTGCAACTTACTTATGATGTCCTCCTCATCACTAGATGAAGAGCTGACAGTAAAGACAGTTTTAGATTTGGGGAGGAGCGGTGAGAGGTTGAAGGTAAAAGAGATCTGCCTCTTTCGCCGAATCCTTCCTATCGCAGGGCGGCCGCATCGGGGATGGAAAAGTCAGAGCAAGTACTTATTAAACCAGATGATTTAGGGCCTGAGAAATGGGTGGAGGACGACTAACACAAACCAGATGAGGAAAACAAATTATGTTATACTGGTACCACCTGTACTTGTACAACCTCTGAAACAAAGAATTCATACGAAAAATCTGGTATTCTGAGAGAAAAAGATGTTTCTAGCACAGAATCTGTTATATAATCAATCTACAGAAGCCAGAAACTGGAAATAAAGCAGCTTTACTTACCATCTATGTCCCGTTGGCTGATGGAAAGCATAGAGACTGATTTTGTGAGGGGGAGAGTCACAGATGGACCGCTGTGTCTGAACTGATGGTACTTCCTCGGTTTCTGAAATCACAAACTCAGATGCTCAGTGCTTAAGTTAAGTACACGGAAACATACTGCACACTCTACTTTTTCCACCTAAAGTGCTTTCAGGAAAACTGAGCGCTAAGAATTATGCATTGTTTTTTGCTCAGGTTGTTTTTTATGTTGGCTTCAAGAACCCTTTCAAACGGTTTGTGTATTTTAACCCAAATGTCACAGTTCGGAGACTCTGGTCTTACCTGTCCACCTGGACTGCTGCATTCTCCCAAATCAGACTCGGGACCTTCTTCTGTGAGAGACATCAGTGAGCCCCTCTCCTCACTCTCCTGCCTCTGAACCCCTCGCAGATCCTGGAATGGATCTCCGGACTGTGGTATCCAGTGTTTGCCATCCTCAATCCCTGCTGCTAGACCCTCCAAACTATAACTACAACAGAACACATCACAAAAGAGCTCAGTTATGCTAAGAAAAAAAGAAAAGAAAAATAAATGATGTAAAAATAAATAAATTAAATTAAAAAACAAAAGAAAAGAAATTATAAAGAAATATAAAAAATAATATAAATAATAAAATTATTATAAATAAATTAACAAATAAATGACTAAATAAATTAAAATAAAATTAATTATTAAAAATAGTGTATAAAAACAAAATAAAAGAAAGAAAGAAACAACTTTGAAAGCCGTCTTTTTTAAAGTGACAAATAAAAGCAAAGCTGTGCAGCAGTACATACTGTTTTGTACTTGTTGATCATCATTTCTAATATTTCCAAAACTATCTGGAGAACTCTGGACGTTCACACAACCTGCAGCATTGACCGTGTATCTGTCCCTCACTATTTTTTAAATCACTTCAAAATAAATATGTTGTTTACATGGTTTCTTTTTCACCCAAAAAGGCATACACATGTGTCTGTGTGCGGTGTACTACTGACCAACCAGATGCAAAATATGCAAAGCGGATGTTCATATTGCACTCCACCCAACACAGATGTATCCACACTAAAAATGCATTACAACTTATTTATTATACAATAAAATAACTTTTAGAAAATAACTACTTGTGCAGCTACTTAAATACTGAAATAAAATTAAAAAACTTCTTGGGAAGTCATCAAAAAGTACTAAAAGTGCAGTATCAAAATGTAGTTGGGTGGTTTGAGACTATGCAAAGCTAACAGGTTTGGGCTATTTCTTTAAAGTCTAGTATTTGAAAATAGTGAATTTCACCAACAGAATGGCTGCTGTTAGTACAAGACACCAAGACCTTATCTTAGAAGCAATGCTATATACAAAACACAAGCTCAAAGCAGCACAGCGAACAGCACAATAGCAAACCAAGGCAAACTGAGAAGTGTTTTGGGATGCTAATATATACGTGAGCATGTATTCCACATTCAAACCTCAAAATAAATAAAAAAAACTCACTTATCTAAGAGAAATAAAAAACAAACCCACACTCTAAGAATATTATATATATATATATATATATGAATAGGATTTTAACTTCTGGAACCCTACTGTTGTGCTCTATTTGAGTGTAATAATCTGTTCAGTATCTTTCAACAAACTATTCACTGAATAAATGCTAATTTTTCCATTCTACTACCCCTCTAACTGGTTTGTGCCCATTGGTGCCCCCTTTTTTTGGTCAGTTTGAGCTGGTGCCCCAGTGAACCCTGTCGAGAGCTGGAAGAAATTAGAGAGCTCATCAGGTACTGCGAGTGTATGACTGCGTTGTGTGCAAGCTTCCTGTAAATCCAACCGGAGAGCCAACCCCTCTGACTAGCACAAAGAGCTTTTGCATCATCATTTGCATTACCTGTTTGCCAGAGCAAAGTGAAGCGTTTGTTTAGGCCTTATTCTGTGCTGCTTCAGTCAGCCTCGGTAAAGCTTAGAGAAATTATGGCTTTTAAAAGTTAGATATGTTGCTGCCGAGATACTTAGAGGAGCTGCTTATTGCTGTATAGATTTTTGGTGTAGTTTTTTGTTGTTGTTGTTGTCGTTACATGATGACTAATATTGTTGTTCTCGTAACCGGTCCGAATGTCAGGTAAGAGGATGTTTGTAACAAACCTGCTTCAGATTGTTGCACTGAAATGTAAAATAGTATTTAATATGACTGATTTGACATGACTACAGTAGGTTACAGCATTTAAAGTCATTTTTGAATCTCAGATCAGTAAGAAATAATCAGCATTTTCACTTGTGTACAGTGTAGTGTATTCAATTTTTATTTATTTAGCGGTTAAAAATATTTGTGATCTTATTTCCAGATTTGGAAAAATTCTAGCAACAATATATATATATATATATATATATTGTTGCTAGAATTTTTCCAAATCTGGAAATAAGATCACAAATATTTTTAACCGCTAAATAAATAAAAATTGAATACACTACACTGTACACAAGTGAAAATGCTGATTATTTCTTACTGATCTGAGATTCAAAAATGACTTTAAATGCTGTAACCTACTGTAGTCATGTCAAATCAGTCATATTAAATACTATTTTACATTTCAGTGCAACAATCTGAAGCAGGTTTGTTACAAACATCCTCTTACCTGACATTCGGACCGGTTACGAGAACAACAATATTAGTCATCATGTAACGACAACAACAACAACAAAAAACTACACCAAAAATCTATACAGCAATAAGCAGCTCCTCTAAGTATCTCGGCAGCAACATATCTAACTTTTAAAAGCCATAATTTCTCTAAGCTTTACCGAGGCTGACTGAAGCAGCACAGAATAAGGCCTAAACAAACGCTTCACTTTGCTCTGGCAAACAGGTAATGCAAATGATGATGCAAAAGCTCTTTGTGCTAGTCAGAGGGGTTGGCTCTCCGGTTGGATTTACAGGAAGCTTGCACACAACACAGTACCTGATGAGCTCTCTAATTTCTTCCAGCTCTCGACAGGGTTCACTGGGGCACCAGCTCAAACTGACCAAAAAAAGGGGGCACCAATGGGCACAAACCAGTTAGAGGGGTAGTAGAATGGAAAAATTAGCATTTATTCAGTGAATAGTTTGTTGAAAGATACTGAACAGATTATTACACTCAAATAGAGCACAACAGTAGGGTTCCAGAAGTTAAAATCCTATTCATATATATATATATATATATATATGTGCTGTGAAATGATTAATCGCGATTAATCGCATCCAAAATAAAAGTGTTTGTTTACATAATATATGTGTATAGTGTGTACATTAATTATGTATATATAAATACAAACACATGCATGTACATATTTAAGAAAAATATGTAATGTTTATACATTAAGACAGACAGATAGACAGATAGATAGATAGATAGATAGATAGATAGATAGATAGATAGATAGATAGATAAAATAAACATTTTAATAACGTTTTAACAACGATTTAAATAAAAAAATTAATAAGTACTGGGTTACTTAACTATAGGGCAAAAGTATGGAGAAAATGAATAGCTTTATTACTTCTGGCAAATATTTATTTATTTTAACACACATTTAGTTTTTAAACAGAACAAAACATTGTGTTTTAACTGCCAAATTCTCAGTACTGTGATTTATGCAATGCATGGAAATGGGAATCACTGTTGTGCTCTATAAGGATTTCAGATATTAATGGACATTTCAAAATACTCAAGAATATAAAAGAAAACAGGATACCTTCTTCGGTAAAACACAGGCTTTTCCTCTCCTGTATTTCGTACAGAACTGGAAATGGAAAGATGATGAGAGCAGTGAGATGACATGGAAATAAACTACTATGACTATAATAAGAGTCTCTGAAAGGTAAAAGTGAAACTAGTAAAGTATGGAATTGCTTCTCAAAAAAAGAGTGAATGCAAATGAGTAACAGAGGGAAGAACGAGGTGAGAATGACTGCAAAAGCATGCAAAGGCATGAGGGTGTCACATGATGGAGAAGTGTGCGCGGCGTCATTCTCAGAGCAAGGCATGTTTTGGTGTGTTGTGTTTAAGGTGCTAATGCATTAGCATTCAGTGTGTACTGAGAGAGTGTGAATTCAGTGCCTCAAAACCTGAAAGCCCAAATACATTTTGGGCAGTCGTCTGTAATAAGATGTACATTTCCATCAGATTCATTTACTATATTGCTGTAGCACTTACAAATGGATTACAAACCCCTTATTTAAAAAGATTTGGTAACACTTTACTTATTTACACACATATACATTTACACTACCATTCAAAAGTTTTGGGGTCAGGAATTTTGTCTAAATAAATGAATACTTCTATTCAGCAAGAATGCATTCAAATGATCAGAAGACATTTATAATGCTAAAAGATTTCCATTTCAAATAAATGCTGCTCTTTTGAATTTTCGATTTATGAAAAAAAAAAACGTTATCACATTTCCACAAAAATATTAATCTACACATCCATTTCAAAATTTATAATTATAAATGAAAATATTTCTTGAGCAGCAAATCAGCATATTAGAATGATTTCTGAAGGATCATGTGACACTGAAGAGTAAAAAGTCAGCATTTCCATCACAGAAATAAATTACATTTTAAAATATATTAAAATTGAAAAATTTCAAACTAAAATAATATTTCACAATTTTACTGCTTTTTGCTGTATTTTTAAAACAAATAAATACAGCCTCGGTGAGCATAAGAGACTTTTTACAAACGCATAAAAAAAAAAATGAATAAAAAAATCTCACCGACCCCAAAACTTTGAATTGTAGTCTGTCTGTCTATCCTATGTTAGTACCATTAAGACGTCTTGCATTGCAACATTATGACAACTAAGCACACCTCAATAAAAAGACATAATATTTTTATTAAGAACTATCTTATAATATATTGTTATCATTATTAATTAAAGCCAGTACAATAAATACTACTATGATGTTTAAACTAGTGCTGTCAAACGATTAATCGCATCCAAAATAAAGTTTTTGTTTACATAATATATGTGTGTACTGTGTATATTTATTATATATATATATAAATACACACACAGAGTATACATTTTAACAAATATTTACATGTATATACATTTATATATAAATATATAAATCCATCGCGATTAATGGCATCCAAAATAAAGTTTTTGTTTACATAATATATGTGTGTACGGTGTATATTTATTATTCACGAACAGCTTGTAACACTCCAAAGAGAAAGGAAAACTGAAATCGCATCATATGACCCCTTTAAATAATCTTTTATTTTAAATAATGTATTTTTCACAAAGCAGAAAATATGAATGGTCCTAATAAGAACCATGATCTCAGATACCTGCGCTGGTTCATCTCTTCTTTCCCTCCCTGGTTCTTCCCAGGACCCCAGCTGTGTCTGCGGAAGGGAGAGAGCGAGCGTACGGTGGAGCGGAAGAGAGAGGTGGGCAGCGGCACCTCCGTTAAGCTGTCTTTGGCCTCGTCTTCCGCCTCCCCTCTGTCCCGCACCTCCTCTGAGCTCTCGGCCGAGGAGCTGGGATGCTCGTCTGTGGAGGAGCAGGAGACGGACACCTCACTCGTGCTGTCGCCTCCCCCTACTGCCTCCTGCCCCTGAGCAAGAAACAATCAGACACATGTTAACAAATATTGTTTTGTTCAGACAGATTAAAAATGACTCCACAAAGTACTACAGTACTACAAAACCTGGATACGTCTCGTCAATGATAAATGGAAAGTGTGCAAAAGAATAAAAATGGTTCAACTTAAACAACTCAAGCAGTTATTAGAGGTCTGCTACCCGGCCCGAGCCTGACGGGTTCCGAAATACTTTCGGGTTGGGTTCGGGTTAATGTTTAATGAATAGCTTCGGTTTCGGGTCGGGCTAGGGTTTATAGCTAAACTAAAACTATATGCAGTCTATGCTGCTTTCATAGACGCACGCACACACATTATTGCACACGACAACACAGCACAGTAACTTTTATTAGTAAAATAGCTTCGACAGGCTACTGACTCGTAACGTTATATTTCTCTGCAATTAATCGCTGTTTCTGAAGGAACTAAGCCTCGTTGCTTGTAGAGAGAGACGCGCAGACGCAGGTTCACACACGCAACTTACATCTCTCTCTCTCGTGCGGGCGCTAATTCAAATAAATGATATAATTAGCCTAATTCATTCAAATAAATGCGATCTTACCGCACTGCATCTCTGTGTCTGATTTAAAGCAGGCCGAATGCTAACGAGCCTTAACTGACGAAAATGACCATAATTTGCACGATGGAAGAATTATTGTTTAATGAATAGCTTCGGGTTTGGGTCGGGCTCGGGTTTATAGCTAAACTAAAACTATATGCAGGCTACGCTGCTTTCATAGACGCACGCACACACATTAGTGCACACGACAACACAGCACGGAAACTTTTATTAGTAAAATAGCTTAGACAGGCTACTGACTCGCAACGTTATATTTCTCTGCAATGAGGGGGTACAATCGCTGTTTTTGAAGGAACTAAGCCTCATTGCTTGTAGAGAGGCGCGCAGACGCAGGTTCACACACGCAACTTTCATCTCTCTCTCTCTCGCGCGCGCGCTAATTCAAATAAATTATATAATTAGCCTAATTAATTCAAATAAATGCGATCTTACTGCACTGCATCTCTGTGTCTGATTTAAAGCAGGCCGAATGCTAACGAGCCTTAACTGACGAAAATGACCATAATTTGCACGATGGAAGAATTATCGTCTTGTCGTATACAACCATTCAAAAACTCGGCAGAATTTATGTGACCGCTGCACCTGATGTTCATAAATTTTCATAACTGGTAAGTGTTTTTTATTTTGCCTTGTGAACTGGCCGAGCCTTAATGATTCTGTTTCTGTACATGTATTTGCTTACTGACCGTTGCACGGAATTGTGAAATACAGCATTTTTTTTAATTGGCTATTCGTTGTGAAAAAAAACAAAAAAGATTTCGGATTCGGGCTCTAAATTTAACTGTGCCGCTCGGGGCGGGTCAGACGATCTTGGGTACGGGCCGGGTTCGGGCTTCACTTGCCCGTGCAGACCTCTAGCAGTTATGCTGCCAAAAATGCTATTACGAGTATTTAAGCATATCATTTTTTTTTTTAAGTGTATCACCGTGTGACAGGAAAAAAATATTTAAAAAAATTCCATGTTCTTTATGATAGAATGTTGATTCTATCGCTATTATTTATATATCATTATCAAGTTTTAGTAATTTTGTTTTGTGCTTTTGTCATTTTTATTAGTTTTGGATTTTTATATATTTCTTTTTAACTTTAATTTATTTTTTAATTCAGTTCAATTAAGATTTAGTGAACTTATTTTATTTCACTTAGCTGCCAAAGCAACATTTCTCATTTTTGTTAAAGTTTGTTGTACGTTTTCCATCTAAGATTTAAACTTTGTTTTTGTTAAATGAAATAAAGATGCCCACATTTTTAAAAGCTTGAGATTTAGATAACAATGACAGCATTGATCCTGACAGTTTTGCAAGAATAACAAGCAATTTTTTAAATATTTCTTTTTAGCTTTAATTTCTTTTTAAATCAATTGTAGTAATTTTAGTACTTATTTTATTTCAGTTTCCAAGACAGCCTTTAATTTAACTGAAAATGTATTTATATATTTATATATATACATAAATAAATTTTCAGTTACATTAAATGCTGCCTTGGAAACTGTATGGGGGGCCGTACAAGCCATAATTCATTCTGGCACTCTCACACACTTACATTCTCCTTTCACATGCATACATTTGTACTCTCACACACTTACATTCTCCTTTCACATACATGCATTTGTACCCTAACACACATGCATTTCTACTGTCACACACTTACATTCTCCATTCACATACGAATTACTGAAATAAATGAACTTTTCCACGACATTCTAATTTATTGAGATGCACCTGTACAAACATTTCTACTCTCTCTCTCACACACATACATTCTCCTTACACATACATGCATTTCTGCTTTCACACATATCATTATGTAACCTACGTGTTCTACAGATCTGTGTACAAGTGTTATGATACTGATGTTTATCGTATTGACAGGTCTCAATGCTAAGGAAATTTTCTACTGGCCCCGTTTTGGCCAGTGGTATAAATTTTTTACTTGCCCTGGCAAAATTTTCACAGGCCTTGCCACATTCAATCAATCAATATTAGCAATATTAGCGATAGTATTTACAATTAGTGAAAATAGCAGTATTTTTTAGTGATATCCATATGCTATTTACACTAAGTGCAAATAGCTATATATTATATTTATAGCCACTATGTTAAAATAGCAGGGTATTCTGCTAATTCCTTATTGCAAATAGTGGCAATTATCTGCACCTCAGCATTGTAATACATTATAAAACAGTATGCAATAATAACTTATTGAGTGTAAATTTTAATTTTAATTCAAATTATTAAATGGATGCCACTATTGGGACAAAAGCCCTCCCTACACCTACCCTAACCCTACCCGATACTTTATTTTCAACTTTTTGATT